>NC_077224.1:56784612-56991732 GCF_024763615.1 Phlebotomus papatasi
ATTGAAACTTTTGAGAAAGTTTATGAAAATCTTCTGAGGAGACAACATTTTCAATTATTGCGTCATATGGAAACATTCCAATGTATTTGCAGATGGGAGGAGAGATTTTCTGCGAATATTTCGCATAACTTGGCAAAGAAATTTCCTTAACTTATAAATTTTCATGATTTTCTCTTGTAGACTCGTGAAGACTGGAAGTACGTGGCGATGGTGATCGATCGTCTTCAGCTCTACATTTTCTTCATAGTCACCACAGCCGGCACTGTGGGGATCCTTATGGATGCCCCTCACATATTTGAGTATGTAGATCAAGATCGAATCATTGAGATCTATCGTGGTAAGTGAATTTTCACCAAAGAAAAAGAAAAATTAAACCAAAAAAAATTACAGTAGAAATACGAAAAAACACGTGTTATGAAGCAGTTAACGATCAATGAACAGTTAAAATATCATGATAAAAAATATATAGTAAAAAAAAGTGGATAAAGAATTCTGTTGAATATTTTACGAGCGACGCTTTTCATTATAAGCCTGCAATTTTCACTTCCCCGAGAGATGACACACCTTAAAAAAAAATGCTCTTCCAAAAGAATAAAAGAAAAATAAACAACCAGATAAATTAGATAAAAATTATTAAATGAAAAAGGAGAAAAATAAAAGTATTATAAAATATTGAACGAATATTTAAAAAAATGAGAAAAAAAATCCCCTCATAGAGTTAGTGATTTTTATCAAAATTACATCTTTCCAGAAATTAGTTAATCTTGTTATTTAGAACAAAAAAAATTCTTCCAACGAAAATCCTTGTGATTTATTTGCGACGAAATTTGCCAAAAAAATGTATTTTCTAAAATGATGTGGTTCTGCATTTGGTAAAAAAATAAGGTTTTTCTAATAGGATTTTTCTTATGACATATGGAGCTATTACATTGAAAATTAATTTTCAAAAATATTTAAAATAGTAAAATTTCGGTAAAATTAAAGCCAAATCTGATTGAAGATTAAAAGAAGGATATTCTCAATCATTTATGGAGCTTAATAATTTTTATTTAGAGTGTGAGAGTGACATTATTAATCCATTAAGTCTTGATGATTTTTGTCGATTTTTCTAGTTTTTATTTCTCATCTGTTTACAGTTGGGTTTGGGTGTAGGTTTTTAGATAGTCAAATCAATCAAGAATATAAATATTTATGGGAAATTCGAGTATGTACTAAAAGATTGTTTCGATCCTGAATCCTTGCTCACAATTTGGCGAAAGTTTTTCACGCCAATTGAAAAATAATTATGTTCTATTGTCTTTCAATCGTATTTTTTCAATCCTATTTTTCTCTATCTCGAAAAAAAGTGTTTTTCAATCAGTTTATTAAAGCTCAAAAAATTAATAGGCAGTTCATAAGTTGTGCTATCTTGATTCGCCTTATTACAGGTTCTTGTAGGGTGGCGGCATTATTTGTGGTCTGTCTTTACTTATGGATTCCTCGCAAAAAACTTCACCTTTTGGCACAAAACGATTTCAAGTTTTGTGACAAAAATTGCGACGAGGCCATAAGGCAGACTACAAGTAATGCTCCCACCCTAAATGGAAGATTTGTCCCAGATTTCCTTATTTTAATACCACAAATGGGATTTGAAAGTAATTTTCTAAAAGATTTTTTTTAGCTAAAAAAGTCTCTTCTCAAAATATTGATCAAAATACCTTACGAGTAATATAATATTAATTGAATTTCGGATAAACATTAGTTATCCAGTTACGAACCGGTTCATAACCGATTGGAATCGAAGAATTTTGAGGTATTTTTTTTATATTTAATTTTTTTATTATATTATTTCCAAGAAAAAGAATTTGTTTTCAGTTTTCCATCTATCGTCAGTTGAACCAACATTTGTCGTAACTTTCTTTTTGACAACTTTTCAGGAGACAAAATTTTCAATTTAGCTTTTTTTGTTTTAGAAGTGTTCCCTTTCAAAGTAAAATTACAAGAAAACAACACCGAGAAAAATTTGGATGGTATTTTCTACAAATCGTGTCTTTAAATTCTACTGCCTCAAAAGATAGTAGAAAATACCATCCTCCATAGATACTTTCCTTTAGAATCTACCATCTTGACATTTTAAAATTTACTATCCTATGGATAGTAAATTCTAACAGCCGGATGGTAAAATTTACTATCCTAATTTAGATTTTACCTTGACCTCTCTTAGATTCTAATATTCGGGAAGTAAATTTTACTGGCCGCATATTAGATGTTAAAATTTAACTGGAAGACAGTAAATTTTAACGGAGGATAGTAATTTGGATTGAAATTACTATCCAAGCCAGTAAAATTTGCCATCCTGCTGTTAGAATGTCATTTTGGAATATCGTGTGTGCCGATGCAACAGTTCCCGATATGCTAGGAATTCGTGGCGCAGCTGGAAGATGCTGGACTGCCATCACAAAGGTCGCGTGTTCAAATCTCGGCGGAGTCGTCAATTTTCACGCACCAAAATGGCTTGAAATACAGAGAATGTCATCCAAGAAGGGCCCCAAGCCCTCAAACAATGGCCAAAAATCAATGAAAATAAGGAAAAATAAATTTTTCCGGCATTTTTCATTCTAATATCCTGCTAGTAAAATTTACTATCCTGCCAGTAAAATTTACCATCCGGCTAGTAAAATCTAATATCCGGGATATTAGAATTTACCATCCGGCTATTAGAATTTACTATCCATGCAATAGATTCTACAATTTTTGACAGTCCAATTTAATATCGCGTTTGCTGGGTGACTTTTTTACTATCCGGCCATTAGAATTTTGTATGGAGGATGGTAAATTTTACCATCCACATTTTTCTCGGTGAAGTAAGCTAAAGAAGTTACGACAAATGCTGATTGGAAAGAATTTTGTATGGAAATTTGTCGTAAGTTCACCAAAAATGAAAGTTTCTACAAATACTGATCGATCATTTTATTAATTAAAGGCACGTACAAAAAAATTACTCCCTCCGTTCCGAAATAAGTCGTACGTTTGGGGAAAACTTAGGGATTAAGGAATGGTTTCAGAGAATGTTTTTGTTATTTGCAAATATCTTGTGTATGAACTATCCTCCATGTTCAGGGATAATATGGGGATCCTATCACGATGGTAAGTTGAGGAATCGATATGTTGGAGTTGTCCATTTTTCGCGTTTTCTTAAAGAGATCCGGTAGATAGTTAACTACTACAAGATGAACTGTGACTAACATTCAATTCAATTCAATTCAATTTATTGATAAAGAATAGGACAATCTGTCCTCTATACAATTAGCTTAGCTTCATAAAATTTAAGAAGTTTTAAATTTAGAAAAAAAAAAAAAGCAGAAGAAGAAAAAAAAAAGGCTCATGTGGGGCACGAGGAGCGCGCGGCACCAACAAATCTAAGGATAAGCTCCCTCTTCCGCTCGCGAGGTAAATTATTCCAAAGAACGATTCCCTCAACAAATAGGGAGTCGCGGAGAATGCGACAACATCATAGGCTAGAATTTGTTCTAAATTTTTAGTATGCACAAGTAGAACTCAACAGTTATTACCGATATGACATCTTTTATTGCTTAAGTTTTGCAGAATCAGCAATAAAAAGAACATCCTTTTTTTATGTGTTCGAATATCTGGATGCAAAATGCTGAGAGATGGGGACTTGGGACCTTCTCAGCGGACCCCCCATAAGTTGACCCTGGGACAATTTATATGTTTCTCTAAAACATATCCAGAATTGAAGAAAAAAATCGCACGACTTGTTTTCGAGAAATCCCCAAAAAATAAGATTTTGGAGGGGAAGGGACGGAGTGGGGGCAAAATAAAGAAAATATTAATGGTCCCAGGGTCAACTTATGGGGGGGGGTCCCCCGAAGGTCCCAAGTCTGTATCTCTCACCATTCTGCACCTATTTTAGATTGAAAATAAAACGCCAAAAATAAGACATTTTTAGGACATTCGTTCCTCAACATATCATCAAGACTGGACCCCAATTTTAGTACTGGACATTAGCAATAGTTCTTTACAAGAGACAATTGTTGATACACAAAACATTTACCAACAAACTTTCTCTTAATCCCAATTTTTCCCAAACGTATGACTTATTTCGGAACAAGAATTTTTCCCAAACGTACGATTTATTTCGGAACGGAGGGAGTATTTAAAATAATTTTTTTTAAGGGTTAGGGGAAATGCTCATAATTTTGTCCAGTTTCTTATTTTGGACACTTTGAGGATAACATTGGACACTAAAAATAAATTGATTAAAATGATGGATTTTTATTCCAATATTTGATGAATAATGAATTCTATCTAAATATTTGTTCTTTTTGGAAGATTTTAACACTAAATACGTTAAATTTTGAATATGATTTGAGTTGAAATTGCTTTGTTGAAAATACAGTGTGAGCAATTGCTTACGAGAAATATGACAGAACTTCGTGGCTTACTTCAGTCTTATTTAGTTTTGGTGAAGTACTAACAAAGTTTGTTCGCTGTTTTTGAGTGATATTATTGAATATTCATTGAATATTTTGTTGATTCACGTTACTGATGATTTGTACATTTGACCTGAAGTGAGATTTGCCTTGTGAATTATATTTTTCGTGTGAAAAATGGGAAATTTTTTAAGACATTCACCAGTGAGGTGATGATTCTTATTTTGGACAGGTGTTTTTCTCACGAAATTTCGTGAAGTTTTAGCTTTTGTGATGACTAGGTTGGACAAATGCCTGGAGAAACACAGGAGCATCATCTCTACGAAAGAGATGTAGCGAGAAATGCCTTGAAAGGCTCCCGGAAAGGTCAGAGAATGAGCTAATCCGCACGTACTTGGAGCACCGAAGTCAACTCACTTTAATGAATGATATGGAAAGTTTCCGGGCTTCTTGTGACATTCTACGTTTCCCTTACATGAACAGGAAGAGGACTTGGTAAGATTGGTTCACGAAATGAAGGACAATGGGCATCCTATTGAGGCGGATTAGCTGTCCAAATTTACAGCCAAGTTGGACAAATTAATAAACAAGTTGTCCAAAATAAGAGCCAAGGTCACCTCTACTTATCAATTCATTTTTAAACGTATTAAAACTAATTTTAATAAAAATAAGACGATAAATAGCTTGCTAAGTTTCTAAACAACCCTTCTGAAAAGAGAGTAACAAGAAATGTCAATTAGCATAGAAAATATCGCACTTCAAACTTGGAACTTCGATGCTTATAAGCAGACTGTCCAAAATTATAAGCACTTCCCCTATAAGTTTCTTTTTATCAAGTGAGTTTAATAAAAAAAAATTACGAAGATTCCGAATAATGTATATTTCTCAAAATCACAAAAATTAAGTAAGATTTGGCGGTAAAGGTCATGGTAAAGGAAATTCAGCTTGGGTCTTAACAATTCAGCTTAGGTCTTTGAGCCTTAACAATTGTATGGACTAAATATTTTTCCCAAAAATTTCGTCTGTTAAAAACTAGTGTAGTCACGCCATAAAGCGTCATTTAAATCAATATTTGTCGTAACTTCCTTTTGACAACTTTTCAGGAGACGAAATTTTCAGTTCAGCATTATTTTTCTTAAAATTTAACCCCGAATGCGATACTTTTGAGTCAAAATAATAAAAGTGGCATTAATAAACTGTAAGTTAACTCGAGAAAATCTTTATAAAATTATTTAAAAGCTGAGATATTGAGATATATGTTCGATTAAACACAATAAGATTTTATCGTAACTTCCATCGTTTATAAAGCCGTAACTTCCAATGTATGGAGAACTTGGAAGTTACGACAATTTTCAAAAACACATTATATCAATTTTAATTATTCAAGTGACAATGAGTGCCTTTATTTCACAAAATTAATTAATTAAACTGTTATCCCTGTCCCTAAAAGCTTTTATTTCATAAATTTTGTGCGCTGCGTCATTTGTTATGTTTTGAATTAATGACAGATGGGCTGGGATTTTTTCTCACTTTTTTCTCACAAATATCGAATTAAAATGATTTAATGTTGCATTATTCGTACTGTCTTTGGATATATGGAAGAGTTTGTGAACGTTTTACTGAGAAATATTAAATTTTTGCTGCAAATTACAAGCCATGCAAACGAGCAAAAGAAGTTACGGCAAATGCTGATTATAGCAAATTTTGTATGAAAATTTGTTGTAACTTCCCCAAAAATGGAAGTTACGACAAATTCTGATAAATTTTTTAAGGGCACTTACGATAATTTTTGTTTAAAATAAATTTTAATGGGCTTATAAAAGTTTCTTTTCTCAAGTGAGTTTAATAAACAATATTACTCTGATTCAAAATAAGTAATCCCAAAATCGCAAAAATGAAGTTACGACAAATGCTGATTTAACTGACGAAAGGTCAACATTAAGATCCATAGGCTCAAGCTGAACCTCGAGGATATTTAACCTGTAAAATTTGGCGTAAAATGATCTCTGAAAGGAAATTTGTCAAAAGAACCTTTAATCCTTGATACTAAACTCTTAATGAAGAATGGTTTTGGCTGATCTTTTGCCGTCTAATTTTACGAGATAAATATTGTCGAGGATCGGTTTAGTTTATTTGAAGCCTTATATGAATGGTCATTTAAGTTTACAATCTTCGAAAGTCTACAAAGTATACTGAATAAAAAGTTAAAATAAATAGGGCTTAAAATACATTTTTGAAACAGATTTTAAACGGATTTCTTTTTATCATTTTCTTTGTATTAATAATATTATTATTATATATAATGAAGGTTACATTTTGGAACTGTATTTTGTCGCCAATACATTAAAGTTTATTAGAACGCTAGTATTAGTGCTTCTAACACCATGTAGATTGTTATTCCTTAAATATCCGCGCCAAAAAATTAAAATTAAAAAAAAATCGAATTGTGATTTTTTTAAAAACTGAATTGTTATCCTGAAGATTTGCAGGTGTCTGGGTATCGTATTTACACGTGATATAGTGAAAGTCTTACCCCAAAGAAATCCATATCCGGCTCCCTTGTATCATTCTTCTCATCAGACCTTCTGGCTAGTTTCTGTCTGTATACTTCAATGTGCTCTTCTACAGTCCTCGGCGACTCATCCCAAGTGTTCCAATCTCTTTCCGGCTACCGAGAAAGTCAAAAAATTATTCTCAAGAAGCCAATGAAATTGATAGCAATCTTCACCTCATTCTTATTTCTAGAGCTCCTGTGGCTAGTTACGACACTAACAGCCTGAAGTACTTCATCGCCAGAGTCCAGAGATTGTCCTCGCCGGCGAGAGAAGCAGAGAGCACGTCTGAAGAGGGTTAAAATTCCCAAAAACAGGCCCTTCAGCTTCACAAACACATAACTTATCATTTTTATTTGAGAGACTGGGTTTGGTGAATTCATCGATGTCAAAGACAATCGAGGATTTTATCGGGTTTGGGTTTAGTCGAGACGCGCACTGTTGTTACCATGAGTTCTCTTTGAGACTTTCAAAATGTACTTGTAACGACTTCTGTTAACCCTTCAGTTCGTTTCGGTTGTATACTATATTAGTATATTAGAACCTCTATTTACTTACAAAATATAACTGTTGTCTCCTTGAGTTCCAGCAGTAAAAAAATTATTGAACCTTACTAAATATGTTATCAATTAATTTCGTCATTTGGATTAACAATTGTCGTAACCTGCTCTTAAAGGAAATTAGCAATTCTTTTATTAATGTAAGAAGTACTTGTATTTCTATTAAAATACAGGAATTTCTTTCAATTTGTTCAATTGAAATTATTACGATAATTGCTGATCCAAGCAACGATTTTTTTAATTAAAAATTATCATTTTTTAACAATTTTAAGTGTAAATCCTTAATATGAGACCATTTTAATTTTTTTCTCTGCAATATATTGATTAGTAATATATCAAGAGATGAGGATTTTAATTAACTTTACGGTAGGCATGGGAATCATTTTCATGAGACTCTCCCCATTAAAGGCCATTAAATTAGACAATATACTAAGCCCTAAAATAACGCTAAAGGGTGAAAAAAAAATCGCAGCAAAAATGCTCCTGAAACACGAGTAAAATGGGCAAAATTTAATGAAAAGTGACTGTGCGAGAAAATATCTCACAGTAAAAAGCACCGAATTTCTCCCTTGAAGGAAAAAGACCTGCGAGATGTAGAAAAAGTTTGATAATTTTGTTTTCTTTTATTTTTTTTCCTCACCCACGCTCCGGTTTTTCACAATTACATTGACCCATGGGAAAATAGCCGGAGCGGAACCCTTTGCGTGTTTTATACTTCACCTCTTGGTGGCTCATTTTGTCTTCCTTGAGTGTCTAAAATGAAAGAGGACTCGTCATTTGGTATGATGGAACAAAGAACAAAAAAAAAGTTCAAATCTCATTGGAAAAAGACACCCGTAGAGAGAATTTTCAGCATCAAAATCACTAAATTCGGCAGAAAAAGTTTCTTGTAATGATTGTCAATGGTGAAAGTATTCGGAAAATTGTTTGAGAATAAAGAGGTTATTTAAAGAGCGAAGGTCTTGATTTGGAATAAAAAAAATGTTTTATTTTAATTTAATATCTTAAATTAATAATTAAAAATTATTTGATAAAAAATAAAATATTGAAACAAGATTAATATTAAGATAGTTGAGTCCAACTTCCCAGACGAAAGCGATGAAAGCTCCCTTATTCGTAGATTTTATTATAGTGATCGTACATTCTGTACATAGGTCCGTATATGGGAAGATGGAACTGGAAGTGTTCTATGTTTACAGAGAGAGAGAGAGAGCGAGAGAGAATAGGAGTAGGAGAACCTAGTTATTCTTATTGTTATACCCTAGAGACACGACTTAACACTAAACCTACCAAGAAAGACCCGGTCGAATTGACCGGTTTAAAATTAACACATATTAAAACGGTACAATGTCACTATCAACCTTCATGAATTTCTTATAATATGAATGAAATATATTTTTCAGTATTTGAATATTAATTTTTCGCTCTTTTCCAAGACAAATTTGTTGAGTATCCTACCCCACAGCGGTTTGTCATTTGACCGAAAAATGACCAAAAACGGTCAGTAGGTTTAGTGTTAAGCCGAGACACGGTTTAAATATTGATCGGATTACATTTCCATCAGTTTCTGACTAATCCGTCTTTTGGCTTAAGCCGAGAAACGGCTTAACCATTTAAAGGCGATTGGAACACCGATGTCCCATAAAGAAAATAATTTTTCCTGACTACCTAAAGTTATTTTTTTCTTATGTCTGTACATAATTGTAAAGTAGAAGGTTGAAGAAATCTAGAATATTTTTTACAAGTCTCTAGCTATTTGTTTTGTAGTAAATATTTAAGCTAAGAAATGGTGAATTTTTAAATTCTCAAATTCATAAATTATTTTATTTATTTTTCATACTTCCAAGTTTTTTTAAGCAAACCCTTTTGGCAATAAAAACTACAATACTCATACGTAATATTTTTCATTAAAGCGAAAAATATTATTCATTAGTATTGTCGGAAAAATTACTTAAATTTTTGGGCTATTTTTGTCCCTATCGTTCATAGAAGCACAAAATACACCGAAACAGACTCTGTTGGACTTTCCAAGGTTAGATGTAAGACTTATCATTGATTATGTGTCCCAGTTTAATTTTTATTTTTGATTTTCAGTCCGTAAAAAGTGTCTCGTCATTAAAGGGTTAATGAGTAGGAAATAGATAGTCAAATCATTACTTTGATTGCAATTAAGTTAAACCGTTTCTCGGCTTAAGTCGTATGTGTGTCTAGGGCATTAAATTTCCTGTTGGTGGATTATAAACTTAATTTGTTTGTGTTCTTATTTAGCGTCTGCCGCCAACTTACCCGTAGTAATGGGTTGGTATCCGAAATTCGGGTGTAAAAATACTAATTTAGGTATTAAATATCATCGAACTTATATACATATTTTATTTCTATTCAATAAATTACTTATTTATACTTATTCAGTCTTTCCCTGATTAGGGATCAGTGAAAATATTGCTTATTATCTTAGATTTTATATTATGTCCGACGCACAATAACTTTTCTTTATTAAACATGTTTCTGACATTTCTATGAGAGTGAGTGAGACCTAGATCTAGTCATCTTGCTTACTCTCATAAGAAATTTTGAAAACATATTTACAAACAAAAGTTATTGTGCGTTGGACATTATGAGTTAAGTCTCCTTCTCTCTAAAGGGAGAATAGCTTTCATGAAATTTGTAAATATTAAAAGAATTCAGTAAAAGAGACCCCAAATGCCACAAAGTCCTTTGATTGAGTAACCTCTCGAAGCTCGTAGATTCTTCGACGCCAAAGTCAATGTGGTAAGATGAGAAAAAGGCGTGAGATCAGGGTGCTCAAGTATCTTATTAATTTTGGGGATTAAGGCAATAAGCATAGCTTCTTGACTTGCTATAGGCATCTTTCTTATTGATTCAAATATTTCTTGAAGAGCACAGACACTCGAGTCACTCCAGGGCCAAGATTTGGGAGCCAAGTAATAAATCATTAAGCACCCACAAATCGTACGAGTGGTTACTGAATAATCTTTTAATAATTCACAAGTGTTTCACACTTGAAAGCTTCCAAAAACGCGTTAGAGAATGGATCCTCTGAATCACTCATACGATTTATTTGTTGGTTTGGGCGGAAAGGTAAAATTTTCCAGCTGAACCTTACCTCCTAAGGTATCTCTTTTGTGGAGGCTGTAAATTCATCACACATTTGATGTATTTTGTATGAGACATTTTTACCATCTGTCTCGGGATTTTTCTTCGTTCTTCCACAGTGGATACATAGAGCAGCTACTCTATCAGCCCTTAAGCCGCGCCGTAAGATAACATTTTACGTTGGAAAGTTGAGGGGTTGTGCTAACATTAGGACCATTAGCAGCAGAAAAAAGGAAGCTCTTTTGCGCCTCAACCAGCATTATTCAAACATGTTCTTTTCACTTTACCCCAGTACCATTCGCATGTCTTATTTGTTTCTGCCATCATCCCAATACTCGACAGGGCATAAAGCCAGCCAGAAAAGATGTAAAAGACAGCCTTACGACATCATTTGTAACTGTCGACGAACACATGCAAATTAAATTCACTTCCCTGACTTTGGGCCAGGAGCAAAAATTCATCAGGTCAAACTAATTTTTTCTACTTCTCAGCAAGGCAATTTTTTTTCTCTTAGCCCAAGTCCATGACAACAAGTGTTCAGAATGAGGAAATGCCCGCAATATATCCTTCGATACTAAATAATACTTCACAGGAATAAATTGTGTCTAATTAAGAAGCCCTTTAGGAAATCTAAAAATATCACAGAGGCGTTCATTGTTCCCATTTTAGGATTTTGAACATATCCGTATTTCTAAGTTATCCCTTTGGGGAACTGTAAATTGAGAAATATTCCATTACCACAGAGCTTTCCCTTTAAGCTAGAGTTTTTCAATCAAAACAGATTGATCATTTTTCTTCCAGTCGAACAAGCGGAAAAGTCTTAAGAGGAGTCGCACTATAGAAATTTTGGGAAGGGCTATTTCTTCCTGATGTTTTGTGCTTGGCCCTCGGGGGATAAATTTAAATTAGATTTCGGAAAATACAATGGGAAGATTCACCGAAGCATAATAAGATTTTCCGTAAATGTGAAACATAATACATGGGCTTTATACATATAATTTCATTATATGTTAATTATGTAACTGACACCTAAAGTTGGTTTTCAGATTCATTGTTTAAAGTTTAAACAAAACACCATTTTAAATGTGTCTTAACAACAAAATAACACGCGGAAGCATTGGATTTAGAGTAAATTAAAAACAATTAATTAATTTCATTATATCAACTTAAGTCAAAGTTTTAGCATAAAAGTCGGATATTTTGAAATGATTTTTTGCAATTAGAGAACTGAAGATGCCTTGTTAAACTTTAATCTTTAAGAGCCAGTGGAACACCGGTGCTTCAAGCAAAAACAAAAACCTTTTTCTGCCTATTTAAGGCGTCTACACATTGGCAGCTATTTTCGTCAAAAATTGCGTTTTTGACAGAAATTTGACGTTTCCCCCTACAACGCTGCAGGGAATTTCCTTCAAAAAAGCAATTTTTGACAAAAATTGCTCCCAATGTGTAGAGGCCATTAGAGAGGATAAACTCATTTTTTCTAGTCAAATTTATGTTTTTTTTGTTGTTTTTGGGACATCGATATCTCACTGAGTTTTAAGGAGTTTAATGCCCAACGCACAATAACTTTTGTTTTGTAAACATGTTTTTGACATTTCGTGAGAGTGAGTGAGATCTAGATCAAGTCATCTCGTTCACTCTCATAGGAAATTTTGAAAACATATTTACAAACAAAAGTTATTGTGCGCTGAGCATAAATTGCTGAAGCCCGTATAAGGATTATGAAAACATATTTTTTATTGCATTATTAAAAAAAAAACATATTTTTGATATTTTAAATATATTAGCTGAGATTGATTTTTCATTATTTGCCATATTAATTAGTATTCATTTTTTCACATGAGTTTTTCACGTGAAATTCTAATTTATTTTATTATTTTCTAAGAGCTTCTGATACCATGATCAAGATCAAAATTTCAAGTTGTCAAATACTTCTAAGATCAAGATTTCATATTATAACACTGGAAAAAATAAAATGATCAAACAGATCCAAATTTGATTCGTATGCAGAGGATGGATCAAATTAACATTGTTGAAATTTGATCCATTTTTGCAACAGGATCAAACAGGAGGACCTCGATAAAGTCAACCCCCGATGGAGTCAATTTCCAATTGAGTCAATAGCTATATTTTTACTCTACGGACTTCTATGGAGTCAACTTGGACCAAAATTGACTCCGATCGAGTCAACTTTTCCATTATTATTGAACTAATAATATTGTATGACTTTTTCGAAATTAAAATCAGTGTTTTGGTGTATCAATGTAATGTTTTTAACACAAGAAAATCAATATTATGATAAAAATCGTATATTAACTCTCTAACGGGTAAGACCGCCTCCAGGCGGTCTTCACAAAAATTACATTTACAGCGACAATAAAGGTTTTATTTATTTGAAAGTGCTATAGTGTCCTCGGTAATAGTCTTGTAAAAATCTCTTGAAAGTTTGAACTCATTTTGACTCTTCGTTTTGTTGCTATTCCCAGTTTTGTATGACAGGTCAGAGAAAAAGCAACAAAAAATATTAGTGCAAAAAAACTCATTTCCAATTTCCATAAAAATACCGATTTAAAGTTATCTGACTAAAATAAATTTATTTTTTACTGAAAGATATGTCATTCACATTTTTAGTTTATTTAAAAAAATTGAAAAAAACTAAAAATGTGAATTTTAGAAGCAAAAAGAGTTTCAAAAAAATTTTATATTTTCTCACCTAGCGCCTAAACTAAAAGAGATAATGAAGAATGGATGGTTTTTTCGACTTTATTGGATCATAATTATCCTAGAAAACATTGTTTTAAAACTTTTTTCGCATATTAAAGAAAACACCGTTAGAGGGTTAACCGTGAATCATTGTCTTTGGATCAATGCAAGTACATCACTTGTATAAAAGTTCGAATTTAGATATCGTTCAAAATTACTTAAAAATCCTTTATGTTTATGTAAAATGTGAGATTTTTCAAGTTTTAAGGTAATGTGTAATTTTGCTATTTTTATTTCATAAATATTGAGAAGTGATCAGCCTCCAAAATTCAAAACACCATTTTTCATCGAATTATGAGGCGTAGTGAAGAAAATTCTCCTTGGCATGAGATTATGAAGGAAGAACATGCCTGACAAATTCATTTTCCTCTTAAAATATTCTTTGCTCAAGTGTTGAAAAAAAGCATACTAATTTAATAAATCGACTAATCAATTTTCAGCAGCAACAATTAGTCGGTCATAGCTATAGATATAGATTATATTGGATGATGGAAAATGCAAATAGCTAGCAATTGATTTAACTGGCTTTTGCAAAAGTTTTTTTTTTTAAATTTAATGAATATTCGTCCACTAATGAGCTTTATTGCTACAGCTATAATCTAATTTAAGTTGTTTTTAATTTCATTTGTTATTTTCCATTGCATTGAATTCTCTTCTCGGCTTTTACATTCGTGTAAATACATAGTGTTTTATTTTGAAATTCTCTTTGAACATTTTGATTACTCCAATTTCTATTTATTTATTTGCGTCGCATATGTACTGATTTGAGGAACTTTATGCTTTATTGCGAGCAAACTAAATATATATATTTAAGCTCTAGAATCTACATATTCTCTTTTTGATTGGGGAAGTCTTCTACTGATTTTCTGTAAAAAAAAAGAATCTTATCTCAATCTACCATCAGATGTTCACTTATATACTCTATATGGAATTATCTTTTCTTCCTTCACTGAATCCTTTACCATTATGCAATCGTTATTTTATTTTATTAAATATCTCTGGAGATGAAAAATCGACATAGATCCCTTTCAACGTTCCAATATCTCCGGAAGACATAGAAAAGCCAAACTGCAGATAAATTTTCAATGGGAATTTCAAACTTTTCCCAGCCTTTTTTTAGTACCTTTTTCGCCTTTTTCGATTAATGAAAAGTGGTTGAAGCTGATAAAAAAGACTTTCTGTAAATTACCATAGAGTTCAGTGCAAATAATGGAATTATTGTTTGAGAATGAAGAAAAAGTTTCCCACTACTCACACTCCCATGATCCCAATAAAGCGGAAATCCTTGGAACTGGGGATGAATTATTGCAGCTAAAGAAGGAACATGAAAAACAGCATCAATAATTTCTTCTCGGTAGGTACTTAATGTAATTATAACGTCGATAGTATTAGCGGTTTGGTGGAGTGAAAACGAGCATAGAGGCGCTTTGCTTGCGGGAGGTATGGAAAAGGAATTGAGGTAAAAATATCGATTTGGTATATTTTATCATACACAAAAAGGAAGACTGTGTATATTCTAAAACATACCAAAGGCGGTTATGCGAAAATATCAAGAGTTGGTTAGAAAGTTCTTGGGAAATCAAATTTAGTCTAATTTGTGCTGAGATAAGGAATACTCATAAATTCTTTGTGAAATCAAGGGGAGGAAAATTTTGCAAAAATAAATACTTCAGTATAATAATTTATTTTAATTAGCAATACTTTCGCCCTATTACTAGTAATACTCTCGAGCCCTGCAAACGACCCTCCTGGGGTAATATACATTCAACTCTATTTTTGGACATCTTTTATTTGGGATTTTGTGGGCGCAGCAGAAGCTTCATGGAATATCTTTTGGCCTCGAGGACTTTGGACGATTTTCCCCTCAATTTCCGGGAAGTCACATCAATCTGAATATCCAGCTAGTGGAAAATCATGAAGGGTCATCACACTGCGTAGTTGAAAACTGGGTGACAGCATTAAAATGGAAAAACCCGTCGGAAGAAAAGCCACACTGAAGCTTTTTTGGCGCACTTTTAAACAAGTCCATTAGGCAGTGGATGGGAACGATGTCGCTCATAAACTTCTAAAAGTCCTCCCTATATTCCATCTCAGTGCTTTCACTCTCGCAGTTCGGTTCATCCCTTATAAAATCCATCCCCAATCAATGGCATAACACAACAATTCAAGGGTTAGGGGATACTGTGGGTCGCTAAATCTGAATTTAGACTCATTCTCCGACACATTTTTTCCCAAATTCTCTCTGGGAATTTTCCAATGCCATAGAATCATGGAAAGAGGTCCCCTTTAGATTTTCTTTCTCAGCCATCGTATTTTTTTTATAGAGAGAAAAATTCAGTCAATGTTTGAAGTAATAAATTTACCCAGAGTAGAAATTCTTCACACGAAATTCCTCATCAACATCCTACATAGTCTGGACTGTAAAGCTGAAGGGACCTCCAAAAAGGATAATTAACTCACTTTGTTTTGCATATCTTATCAATTTATCGTCATACGGCAAATATATACCGCTATATTCAAAAAATAATTTTTGAATGATTTTGTTTTTCCTATTTTATATTTAATATTTTTAGAGTTATTTTGATCAAATGGTCATTGGAGAATTAAACCAGATAGTCGTGTAAATTATTGGGACATCTTATCAGAATCTTTTCAAATTCATAAAAATGTTAAAGTTTTTTTAATTCATATGTTTTTATTAAATTTTTAAAACTTTCTACAACACATTGAGTGTAGTTCTGAAATAGAAGTACAGTGGGACCTCGATAGAGTCAACCCCCGATAGAGTCAACAGCTATTTTTTTACTCTACGGACTCCGATAGTGTCAACTTGGACCCAAATTGACTCCGATAGAGTCAACTTTTCTTGCATTATTGAACGAATAATATTATATGATTTTAATATGATCTTTTAGAAATAAAAACCAGTCTTATTGTGTATCAGCGTAATACTTTTGAACACAAGAAAAAATATTTATGTAAGGACATGGTAATTTTGTGATAAAATTCGTAGGTTTATTAACCGTGTAATCATTTTCCAACAAAATAATTTTCTTTACGTACTTTTTAAGCTTTTTGACCGATTGAAAGTTCTCTTGTCTTAAGATTTTTCGATAAGGTCTATGATCACAATGTAAGAAATTTTGAGCTATCATTAATTTGTAAGTGAATAATATTATGGCAAAAAAATTTTTAACTCGAATTACAAGAAAAAAACGTACAGGATGCTAGATTTTTTGAGTATAACGTAGTGAAGAAACTTTTCTTAATTTATTGGAACTTTTTAAAGATATTTTCTTTAAAAAATGTACATGATAAACAATCATAAAAATTACGCTTTTAAAGAAAACGTGTAAATTTATTTTAACATTTTAACTTACATTTTTAATTTAAAATATCAGTATCTCAAAAGAAAATTTGGATAAAAAACAAAAATAAACAATAGAAAATTAAAATTTTTAAGCAAAAAAAATGTTTAAGCAAAAAAAAATGTTTAAGTAAATTTATTAAAAAGAACGCTTGCGGGTATGCAAATTTTCTTGATGCATAACGCCATTTCGCGCATTTTTTCGATCCCGAAAATGTGCATAATCCTCATAATCGGGACTGAGTGTTTTTACTAATAATAAAAATATTCTTAAAAATCATTCCTTAATCTCCAAATTTTGCCCAAACACACGACTTTTTTGGGCCAGAGGGTATAGAATATATGGATTAATTTAATAAAATTTTCTACTTTCGTGTTGAATTTATCAATGATCTAATGAACATTAAATAATACCCCTTTATATTAAAACTTCACATTTTAATTGATTTTTTCGGAATCCGATAGAGTCAATGAATTCAATAGAGTCAACAGGCCTGGAAATTATTAGTTGACTTTATCGAGGTCCCACTGTACTTTTTTTGTATTTTTTTTTGTAAACCAAGCTTGGAACTATGACACGTTTTTGAAGATTTGAATGTTTTTGGAAAGTTATGTCAGCCATTGTGCAGGGACATCGGGGTACGAGTAGATCTAGGATAAGGTGGGTAAATCAAATTCGGGATCTTGACTTGGAGCGCTTTGAAATTGATCGTGAACACCTTGCCGAAGTAGTGGAGGATCGATATGTGTGGGCAGCTAACCTGGATATCCTGGGCCCATGACCCTACTAGGAATAAGTGGTTGAAAATGAATGAAGAAGTTTCTTGTGAATCGGGAAGTTCTTTCTCACGACAATTTTTTTTAATGAAATATTTTATTAATGAAATAAATCTTTGAAAAGAGTAAAGTTGAATGAAATTGTCTTTATGAATATCTTACGGTTCAGAGAGAGTTAACGAATTTTACGTCCGTCGGTTACATCGACCGTTACGAATACAACCGGATACCATACAACCGGAGGTCTTCTAACGAAGGCCCTCATGTACGATTACAAGCAAAAGAGTTCAGACATCCAGGAATGTGGAATTGAGTTGAAAATTTAGATCCCGTCTACAGTGAGAGTTCATTGGAAACTGGTGCTCCGCGATCTCGGTACCATGATGCACCGAGACATAACAGACGTCCCTCAACTAACAAACAGAAGAGACAGGACAGAGTTGAGGTCAGAGAGAGGCGTAGAATAAAGAGCACAGTTCTAAATTCAAGATTTTGAGGCAGGTAACATCCTGCAAAACACCGAGATACAGAGGAAACATGGTCGTACAGCTACAAATTTTAGTGCCAGAAGGTTAGTGCGGCATAATGAGAAACCTGACGATCAACAGCCGAGTGTCTGTGAGGATAAGTTTTATATGCCGCCGTAGGGTGTACAAAGAAAAGACACATGATCTAACCAAGTGATATCCCCATTTAGGATCACAACCAGGGCTTTGACCAACTGACCATAAGGAATGGGAGAACCTCCAATGCTCAATACCGGTAGTGTAACTTCAAAGCTTTTGTTCGAGATAACAATAGCCTAGGATTTGTCAGTGTTAAGTGCTAAGCCATTCTCTACAGGCCATTCCCAAATTCGGTCAAGCTCACCGTGGTGTCACATATAAGATTAATATTAATATTAAGAAAAGCCGGAAAGAGAGGTATATAGTATGCAAAATTTCAAATGGAAAATTACTTGTGTTAGAAAGAGTACACTATAGTGGAGTAATACGATGAGTACGATATTACTGTTCGTATCAATTGTTTTTTGAATCGTATTACAAGCAATTCCCCAGCGAGCACCAAATGCTAAGCTTTTTCAAATCAGCTGAAAACATATATTTTTTCAGCTGAGCTCTGCTGACCTCGAAGTTACACTAGCGATCGCAGTGGCAATTAGTCAAAGTTATTCTTTTTCCCCAATCGAGTGAGAGACTTTAATGCACTTGGTTTTTGTCTTTGCTGAGTTGAGTAGAAGCTAAGTTTAACCTTTTCCATTATTACAATTTTATGATTCTTACAATAACCACATTTGACATTAAAAAATAAAGCAAAAAATTTAAAATTCACAAAAATTTTAAAAAATCATATTTATAATATATTTTGAATAATATGTATTCTTAAACCTTTTCCGACCAATAAATTTAATTTTTTTATCTAATTTTATCAAAAAATATTGTGAATTCATTTATAAAAAAAATATACTACACCTAAATTAAAATTGCATTGCCAAGAATTCTTGTCCGCTGTGATTTTAGAAAATTAATAACCCAAGAAATTCTTGGGAATTCTCAAGATATTTTGATATTTAATGAATTCTAAATTCGAGAAATATTGAAAAAACTTCGGAACCTCATGGAAATACCAAGAAGATCAAGAACATGTAGAATTTAGAGCCTCTATAATTTTTATTTAATGGTATACACAGTCTACTCAAAATTATTTGAAATGATTTCCAACAAATTAGCATATTTTCCTGACTTTAAAGGTATTTAAAAACTCTCTTCTAAAAAATATAAATGCATATCTTTTTAATTTAAAAAATGAATCATCAAATTGAATAAATTTTTCATTTAAAAAAGAATACGTACAGTATTAAAAAAACGATAATTATTGGTTTGTTATTTTACCACGATAATAAAAGTAGTTTTTTGCGTAAAAATACGCTTTAGAAAATTTATAATCGAAAATTTATAAATAGAAAAGTGCAGCATATACATTATGCATATGCATCGTGCACGGATCATACATTTATTTCACTTGTAAAATATAAAACATTTTATAACATAAAAAATATATATTTTCCGCATTTGCCGCAACAAACAAAAACGCTTTTATGTAAATTTTTCAACTTAAATTGTGATAAAACAATTATATTTTATTTTGTAGTATCCATAGAAATTTTTTTTTAGTATTTTTAAAAGGCAATTTTGAACTCATTAACTCTTTCCGGACCGCAGCATATACTGTAAGCCAATTTCACTTTTTTTTTAAATCAAAAATATCTTTGCTCAGAAATTACAGTAGACTCTTTCTCAATCGGGAATATGGGGCAAAATGTCATCCGGTTTAGCGATAGAATTGAGCGTCAAAGCCTTTGTAAATTCCACAAAGGGCGCTCAATTATAAAGAATCACGATAAAATAGGAAGAACTACAGCGAATTTGAGCGAATTAGGTTCATAATTAAACGTGAAAATTGTCAACAAAATTCGTCGCCCGATTGAAAAAGATCCGATTGAGTGAGAGTCTATTGTAATTGAGGTCCTACAAAAAAATATTTTACATTTAGACATCCTTATAGTTTGTAATCATTCACAAGAATAGGATTTTCATCAGTTCTGAATAATTAAAAAAAAAGCATTGTTTTCCACAAAGTATTCATATGCTGCTTTGTGTACTCAGAGTCCCAAAAGAGGCGAAAGAGTTAAGTGGGGGAGTCACAAATTTTAAATGGATTTTTTTAAATGCATCTGGAACTTTATTTACCATAAAAAGTTAAAAAAGTAGAAAAATCCTGTTTCAAGATCAATTACAATAGTTGTGACCGACTGTGAGCATAATACTTCAATGGCTGTTCCAGGAAAGATGCCAATATTTAATTGCGAAAATTGAGGAAAATATGCTTTTTGCAAAAGAAAAAACATATTTTTCATAAATAATGAATAATTTTATAACCCCCGACTGAATATTTGCTCAGAAAAAAATATTTTTTTTTCTCGGGAAAATAATGACGCAATTCACTAAAAAATGCAACATTTTTGGTCGGGAGTATGTTTAATACTCTTATTTGACCATTCTCTATAGGCAGCATACCGCAGCATAATTCCTATAATAATATAAGTAATAAAAATCGTGATTATAATATCCCCCAAGTTGATAAATAATTTCAGGGGAAATTCCAAGTCCATTTTGACATTTTGAGAGAAAAAGAAAAAAAATGAAAGAGAAAATTTGCTGCTAAATGCTTCCTGGCGCCATCTACCGGCAGTATTTAGTTCTGCCATCATCCACTGCGAGCGCTAAACAGTGCCATTTTTATGTATTTGCTTAGCACTTTTTGTTCGAGAGCTGCTGATTGGCCAGCAGACCGATTCAGCAAAAAAATGCTGAAAATCCTATTTTATTCTGCTAACTGTGCTAGCTGGGTCGAGCAATTTTCCATGCATGCTAACTGTGATTCGGTGAGTTTTCGAGCGATTGTATTGCTGCCAACTTTGTACGCAGAGGGGAAATGCGAGAGGGAGGCAAGATAAAACAATTGCTATCTATTTTTGCCATTCTCGCAGTTCAGAAAGTATTAATCTTAATATTAATCTTATATGTGACATGGTCATCAGTATTCAGACGCAGAAAAATAGACTGAGGACCTCCAAAGTTACCGTAGTCATATATTTGTAAGTTATCTGCGTAAAGATGGTAATGAAGAGAAACAAAACGTCTGGTAAGTCATTATAAAGATAGAGAATTGTAAAGGTCCAAAAATTGAGCCTTGGCCAATATCTCATGCCAAGAGTCTTAAGAGGAGGTTTGCCTGTAGAACTTAACCTTTCGAATGAATTGAATGAAACCTTTTCAATGAAGTGGCAGATGAGGAAAATCCATACTGGTTCGAAAGCTTTCATAGCAATCGACCATGAAGTAAACCATCAAGTGTTTTGCTGAAGTCCAATAAAACCAGGACTGCGAATTATGAATTGTCCAAAGATGGGGAGATATCGTGGACAACTCGAAAAACAACATTCATAGTGCTGTGTCCCCTTTGAAACCGTGAGAATTAAAGTACTTTGTGATCTGAGAGACAAGAAGGATTCAAAAACATTAGAGAGCGCATGTAGTAAAGATATCAGACGGAATCCGAGCTAGTCTAGTGAGAGGATTAGCTACTTTTACTATTGGCATCCTCAGAGCTGTCTTCCAATTTTCGGGATAGGTTGAGGTGATAATAATCTGATAAAAAAAAGGTCAGTAATAAGGCCCTGAATTAATGGAAATAGCTGTTTTAGCAAGGATTCTGGAACACCATTTATGTCTGGGATAAAGAACCTAGTCTAGAAAATGCAGATGTCACCTCTATTATAGGTAAGTGACGGTAGCCGAGCACACTGCAGAAGATAGTGCCAGTGTCATCTTGAGACACACTAACGGACGTGAAATGAGGATTAAGCTCTTCAGGCAAAAATATGTGGTCAGGATTAGAAGTAATAGTGGCACTCACACCCAATTGCCTAATATTCCTTCACAGAGTTGTCATATATCATATGAATACATATTGGTCTTGTACACTGAAGTCTCAAATCTTATGGAAAAAATCGTTCAAAGCAAAGCTACCCTGGTGCAGAGCTACCTCCCTTTCCCCTACTTTCTTTTTTTTTAGACAGCGTTATTCATTTTGACTCAGAGGGTATATGAATGCTTTCTACAGGCATTGCTAAATTTGTGCATACCCCAACGGAAAGCCAGTGAAATTCTGGCGCAGAAAAAACATCCCCAGATGAATTATGAAATTTATGCCATAGGTATTTTAGCCATGAAAACCAAATACACAAAGGACCAGGTAACACCGACATAAAGTGAAATTTTCAAAATATTCAAAAAAGAAAGTCCTTCTCAAATAACGCAAATTGCACAAGATGCGATTTATTGTACGAAAATACATTAAACATTCCACTGAATATAGGCCAAATGCCATGAAAATAGAGATGAATTCGTGCGTTGTTGAAAAATCGTTCTAAAGAGCAGAAAATTTTTTCATGAGCTGCTTTTTAGGTTTCAACTATACTCCCATCTCCAACTTCTTCTAAAAAGCCCAACCCTCTTAACGCATAAAAATCTCAAAAGCTTTGATCATGAACTCTCCTCTCGGACTTATGTGTGAATGTGGAATCTTCTCTTTCTCTAGGAAGGACATATCTAGCACATAAATTTTATGCCTTACAAATACATAAGTCCAAGAGAAGAAGGTATAGCAATATTATTTTGAGAGTGGTTAGAGATACTTTCATTTTGAGAGAAGGAAATGAATCCAAAGGGTGTATTAACTGTGATTATTCCATATCACAGCTTCTGCAATCTTTCAAAGAGAGTTGGTTTTTGCAAAGTGAACCTTCTCCAGTAACTAAGTTTCAAGCTGTGTGGTGTGTACGTCTTTTGAAGATTTACGATGCCACAAATGATCAACATCCAAAACCAGGAGTGCGGTATCATCACTTTCATCGTTGTCACCAAATTTTGTGCCAGTCACATTTATATTACTGTTCTTGCTAAAGTATAATCGTAAATTTTGCTTGAAAAACTAATTTCCTAAGATATATGCATTATCTCCGATGCTTTAATTTTTTTAATTTACTAAATTTACTGAATTCTAAATTTATGACTCTACAGGTATACTCACAACATTTTTTTTCTCAACATTTAAATAAATTCCCATTATCCAACCTCAGGGAACCTAAATCATTTTCTAAATCTCATTACTTCTAGAAATTATGTAAGGGCCTTGACAGACTTGAGGATTAGTCGAAACACGGCTTAGAGTAATTATATTCGAAATAATGGTTAAACCACATGTCTATCAATTTCCACTTAGCCGTCTCTTGTCTTAAGTTCTAAGTATGTCAAGGACCTAAAGCTATTTTCCGTTTGTCTTTCCATTCTTATTCATGTTCATATTTTTAGAGATCACTCGGTTAAAGATAGTGATTCAGAGGATCCACCCATTAGGCAATCAAAGTTCTTCAACATTATCTTCAGTTTTTATCAACCCCTTTTTTGAAAACATGTTTTATTGGGATATGTTTTAGATGTTGCGCATTTTTTCAGTTATATATATATATATATTTTTTTTTTCAGATAACGTCTAGTTAGATTTTTTGTCCATACGAAAATATCCTAGAATAATTCCTAACAATGATTTTTTAAGGTCAATCTTTAAGTACTTGTCGTAACTTAACCCATGAGAGTCCGTCTGGATTAATTTAAAAGGTCTTGGAATCCCAAATAAGCTGGAACCTGTGGAAGCCGTTATAGATAGCGGTTTAGATTTGGGATACACTCTTAGGTGTTCTATGTATTGGTTCGATATATAAGTTCGAATGTTACGTTAATCGGAGGCTCTTTTGTCACCCTTATTTCTGTTTTGGGAAGAAATATTTAGACAGATTTTTTGAATAATTCAGTGTGAATTATTATACGGTTAACGATTTTTGATATTCAAGTTTTATTTCTTCTAATTCATTTTTTTGTAGGGTCGAAGGAACACCTATTCGGCAGGGAACACCTAATGGCTATTTTGTCAAAATATTCAAATTTATTTAATGTATCTAACAAAATTCAAATAATATGAAGTTTTTTCATTAATTTACTTCTTCCTATAAGGAAAGATATTCAAATTTCATATCCCAAATGCGGTACAAAATAGACTGCCAATAGGTTGTGACACAAGTTTTTAAAGTGCCAATAGGTGTTCCTTTGACCCTATCTCTTTTATTTATTTATTTTTTAATTTTTGAGTTTATGTTAGAGTAATGGTTTTTTCAAAATTCCCTACCCATGATCCAGGTTATGGATATAAGGGTCTAAACGTAAACTGTCTAGTGTCTATTTTTTTTTTAAATA
This sequence comes from Phlebotomus papatasi, assembly GCF_024763615.1. NCBI lineage: Eukaryota > Metazoa > Arthropoda > Insecta > Diptera > Psychodidae > Phlebotomus > Phlebotomus papatasi. The sequence continues at coordinate 56,809,054 of NC_077224.1, forward strand.
TCTATCTCTTTAAGGTAATTTACAAGTTTTGAAAAAAAAAATAATCACCAGCTTCAATAAGCTAGAACAAACTTATCCACATCACTTTAGCTTTTCGCCACAAAATCCAACTATTTCTTCCCATTTCACCACAATCTCACCTCGTTTGATGAATATGATATGTGTGAAAGAGAAGGGATAAGATTCAAATATGCTATGAAAGTTTCTGAAAATGTCTGTATCATATAACTTTTGAACTTCAGTAAACTTAGAAAGTTTTACATATCGTGGTCACAATAAAACCAAAGTTAAAAGTATCGGAAGGGATTAGAATAACTAAGAGAATTCGAGAATAAAATATACAATTTCCCAGAAAATTGTGAAACCCCTTTTTGGTAATTATAAAATGTTCTACATAAGTAGAATTTTGAAGTTTTACTATACCAAAGAATTTTTGCACAGTGTGATTTGATGATCAGAAAAAAAATTGTACAGAAGTTCTGAGAAAATTAACGGTTTTATTATAGGCATTAATTTATCATTGATGACAAATTCCTCTTTGGTCCCCAATACAAATTCTTTTTGAAGTTTTCTTTTTCGGTTTTCAAAGTGAGGACGGAAAACTTTGAATTGGAATCTTTAAATGTAGTTTTTTTCCGTCAAATCTATTAAGAAATTGATCAAAATCAAAGAAAAGTCGTGGAAATATCATGCTTTTTTAAGATTTCGTGCACGTTTAATGCTTTATTTTTTAATCATTCGAGCAAAATTTCAGAGTAATTTTGTGCGCGAAATAACTACCCTTCTATTAAACGTAATCATTCCCTTTTATTACCCTTATCCGATTTTCTGCATGTTAGCCGGTAGAAGAACTATTTCCTGAATCCAGAATACAAACTTTTGAAGCAATATTCTTTCTCTAAATTGCTACTTGGGTAATATCACATCATGTCATTTATGTGTTTTGCAAAATTATAGCAAGGTATGAGTCCACAAAATTCCTTAATGTTAAAATTCCAAAGTTATTAATTTTAAAATTTTCTATTGCACCAAAAAATTGTGAATTAACTCATTAAGGGGTTATCGAAGTCAAAATAAAAAAACAGCATATTTTCTTAAAAATAAATAAATAAATCAGCAAAATATTTTTTTTCCAATTTATGCCCAACGCACAATAAGTTTTGTTTAGTAAACATGTTTTTACCATTTCAATAAGAGTGAGTGAGATCTAGATCAAGTCATCTCGCTCATTCTCATGGTAAATTTTGAAAACATGTTTACAAACAAAAGTTATTGTGTGCTAGGCATTAATCTCTCAAATACAAAAGAACAATATTTAAATAATGTTTTCAAAAATTTTGGCTTATAAATTTTAAAAATTCAGCTACAAGGACTTGATTTTCGGAGTCCTTTTTCGAAAAACTTTACTTTGTGGTAGTCACGATTACTCTCAGAGTAGGTTCATGATAAGTAAAAAAAAAAACAAATATTTACTGTTAGCAGATGAGTTAAACTTGTACTTAGACAAAAAAAATCTTGCAAAAGAATTTATAATTATATTTTTTGGATGATTTTATTCATTTAAAATTTTTAATGAAAATTTTAGAAAATATTGCTTAAATATTGCGCTTTTATATGGCTAAGAACTTGAATAAAATAACCTTTTAATTACGTTGGAAAAAAATTAGAGAACACGTCTTTTTTTCAATCTTTGAGACCCACGTAATCTCCTAAGGATGAGAGGGTCAAAAATAATAATTTTCAGAATTTTTAGAGTAAAACTCAACTTTAGATGGACGTAGGATATTTTTTTGCAACACATTGACCCGATCGTTCTTAAAGGGTTAAGTGCTTGATGGTTTGTTAATTGAAGGTCACTTTCATACCTTTAGGGAAAGCCTTTTAAAAATGCTGTATTGAAAAATTATTTACAAAAAATGAGCTCAATTTTTTTTCATTTTTCAAAATTGCTAAAAGTGAAATTTTTTTGCATATAGCTCTATTTTTTAATTTTGTTTTTCTAAATGTATGTAAACTGTATTCAACTTAAGTTATATATTAGTTTATTTCAGATTATTAAATGTATATAAACCCGCCTCACGTAACATTTTCATGAGTTTCCTCTCATGTTTCCCTCATAAATTTCTTTGGGAGCCAATGAAAGATTTCATGAAACTTTTAACGGAATGTCCGAGATTTATAACGTGTTTTCGTAGCCTAAAATCTTTTTTTGGGGATTAAGAAAGAGTGTTTGGATGGACCTAGAGAGTATGAATTTTCTGGACACATAATCCTCCCTTATGCAGGGCACATAATTCCTACACTGACAATGAGGCATAAACATTATGCGATAACGAGTGTGTCACGACAAATGAAGTGGGGATATTAAAGTCACATTCAGAAGCTCCCCATTTTCACAAAGTCTCTTCCATTGCTTTATTTATTAGTATGAATCCCCTGAATTTTTTTCTCCCCAAGTCGTATAATATTGTCAGAGTTTCTCTCTGGAAAATATTATTTTTACTTGCATATAAATCTAATATTTTTCCCACATTATATACTTGGTTGACTTTTGCCCTGCGAGGCAATGAAAATCCATATATTGAGTTTGTTGATCCAACCCCTCATCCGTCGGGCAATGAAATACGTCGACGTGTGTCTCACCCATTAAAACAATTAATTGCATTTGCGATATAGCTCCACATGTTTATCTTATGGTGTGTATCGTTGGGTATCTAGAACGAAGAATATTGCATTATCTATATGGATGTACACAAGCCTTGAAGGTAGGTTCGTGTTCAATCTAACTGGAGGAGTCACACCATGAACTGAGGTGGAAGACGCTTCGATGATGTCCATTAGCCGGAAATGTAATTCGCTTTAGTTCATTTCATCCCACACTTGGCCAAAAAGGGACGAAAAGTTGAACTTGATGGTAAAATATATTGGTGAACTCACGATGTCCTTCCCATTTCAATTCACATTTAAACATTTCACCCACAAACTTCCTGTGGGAAAGTCTTTCGCAGGAAGTCTCAAGGAATTTCCCCCAGAAGCCAAATACACTCAACTTTTCGTCTCTATGGTCATTTGTGCCAATTTTATCTACCCTCATAGCCAATACCCCCAGCCACCATGAAATAAAAACACAAGATAATCAGGCACGGAGAATTGGAAAGAATGATGATACCGATGATACAACTGTGAGAAAAGGTAGAAGAGATATCATTTTTCTCCATCATAAAAAGATATACACTTTTTTCCCTGACAAAGCAAACTTCATATATGATTGGCTTTTCCCATATCTTTTCCCATATCTCAAACTTTTTCCCATATCACCGATATATTTTCTCATACAACATAAATCAACAAAAAAAAATATCAGTTGGCAATTTGCAATCCATCATGTGGAGGATTGGCGAATAAATAAGCTAGAGGGGAATTTTTTCTCGAACAAAACTTTCCAGCCAGACCCCAATGCAAGAGTGCACTAAATGCTTTTCCATACCTTTTCATCTGCTACACCATGGGAAATATATTGAAGCCACTACTAGAACATTAAACATTCTATTGGCAAAACAGGATCAATGCAAATAATTGCATTAATATCCCTCTACAATCATTTTTACGAGAAATCATTCCAAACTGAAATGATTTCAGGAAGCTTTTCCAGGAGCTTTTGTGAAGGGGGTAAAACGTTTTGTAAAAGGGGTTGGTACACCACTACTGCATTAACTAAATTACATCAGTTTTGCTGTAGCATATATTTACCAAAACAGATTATGTGTTTAGTATATTTTAGTCACTACAATTCCACATCTAATTTATAATATTTCATTAACCTGTTGAGGCTCAGAGTTAATCTGATACACTAAGCCAGTTTAAAATTTCCATCAAAAATAATAAAAAAAGTTTATTATGTGAAATCGCTATTTATAGATCAACAATTCATATATATGGGTAACATACCTTAGTGCTATGACTTATTTTATTTACGCATATCACCCAAATAAGCATAGGTGTAATAAAATTTATTTTTGAATAAAACTTAATTACCGATTAGGGGCCTCAGTGGATCAGTGGATAGAGTAGTGGCTCTATGACTGTGAGGTCTCGGGTTCGAGACTGGGCAGCTGCAGATTTTTCAGCTATTGTATTAGTATCGAATTCGTCCAGTGAATGAATGGAAAAGTAATGCCAATACATTTACAATGAACCGCCTAAAAAGAGAGGTTGGTGTAGGAAATAAGTTTCGACATACAGAGTGCAGTACAAATACAGAGTTTCAGTACAAATACACATTCACTGCCCAGATCCACAAACCGAGGCTTGTCTACCGTGATATAAAGCAGTACAGTAGACTCTCACTCAATCGGCTCCTTTTCAATCGGGCGACAAATTTTGTTGACAATTTTCACGCTTAATTATGAAGCTAATTCGCTCAAATTTGCTGTAGTTCTTCCTATTTTATCGTGATTCTTTATAATTAAGCGCTTTTTGTGAAATTTACAAAGGCTTCGATGCCTAAATCTATCGATAAACCGGATGACATTTCGCCCCATATTCCCGATTGAGAGAGAGTCTACTGTACTGTGTGTATTAGAACGCACACAGAGCACTGTGATATGGAGCAGGTTTACTCGCCTTGGGGGTTAAGCTAAAACAGGAGAATTGGGAGTGCATAATGGGCCCAAATAAGTGGCCTGGGTGCAGCGGTTCCGGAAGGAATATAACCGACCCATAGACAAATCTTAATCTTAATCACCGATTATAAACCAGAGCATTATCATTTCATAACCGAATAGAACCGATTTAGACTTGTCAGGAATTCCAAGACCTTTCCAACGAGCCCAAATTGTAAGCCCTGATGAGGCTCACCTTAAATAAAATTACAAACTTATAGAGGGAAATTGGAGAACTGAAGGTGCCACCCATTTTTCACTTCATGAGTGTGCACCATCCACGGCGACTGATGCTCACTCACTGAAGACTGAGGACAGTTACCTAACAATAAGAGCCCCAAAGAAACCTTTAAGCACCCATGAGGATGGTACGGGGTTGGGCGTCTCAAAAGAATAAAGGATTAGGATTGGTGGTACTTGAAAATCGTCATTAGGAATGATTTAACAGTATCTTCGGATAAATATCTGCCTGGACAACCTCTCAAATGTATTAAAAAAAAATAAAAAAGACATATGAAACGTTTTCGAGCAATCCCAAAAAACATGGTTTTGGTGGAGAAGAATAATGGGCATGTTAATTGTCCTAAGATCGACTTATGGGACGGTTCCCTGAAGGTTCTAAGTCTTCATCTTTAACCGTTTGGTCTCTAGCCGTGGTAACGATCGGATAGACGGACAAACAGCGTGAAATCATTTCACAGAAATCGTCTGAAACTTGGAGATATGTTGAGAAAAGTGATCTCCATTTGGTGGAAGGTGTAAATTTAGGGGTGTGGGAAATTTTTTTCTAAAGGAAATCTTAACAGTTATTGAAAAAATAACTTTAAATAAAATTTTGTTTATGTTTTTGATTAATTTTTAATAAAAAGATTTATTGAAGATATAGCAAAATATCACAAAATTTGGTAGAGAAATAATACAAGTTATTTCGAGAAAAGGTCTAGGAAAAACTTTCGTAAACATTCTGCAAATTCAAAATTGAGTGAAAAAGATTGTTTCAAAGCTACGCAAATTTCAAAGCGGTTTGCACACGAAATTAAGTCCAGAAAGTTTGACACCGCTTCGATTTTGATAATATTTTCCTTCATTGTTTTCCCTGGTTTGAACCTCAGGTTGCAAATTATTTTCTTTGATAGTTATACTATATAAAATGACCCTCTAACAAGTTTTTGCACTCTTGTCAGAAACACCCACAAAAACCTAAATTTTGTCGCACAGTGTAATCGTAGAAATTTTTTTTATCCATCAATTGGAACAGAAGTCGATATTACAAGCATCGCTTGATCAATATTAGGAGCGTTTTGGTAATACCAGCTTCTACCCTATGTGGTGTTTTTTTAAGTTTAATTCAAAGAATTTAAATTCAGTAACAATTAAAACGCGTTTGACAGCGTTTATTTGCGATTCTTATTTTTTCTTAAGCCAACGATCAGTTTTTAATCTGTCAGGAGTTTGGTCTAATATATGAACAGTCTATTTACAGTATATCTAGTGTATTATTTTAGTGGATTGAGAGAGAACATAAGCATTGAGCGACTTATTTAGAACTTGAGGCTTTCCTGCATAATCTCTAATCTCTTGTATGCTGAGTACTTAAAACTTGCTTCACCCTTAGGAATAGTAGAGAAAGGTTTTCAGGTTTCGTACAGACTCTGGCTTCAAATACTTCATTTTTCCCATATTCCTTGAATGAATATGACATCAATGGTAATTTTTTAATAGCTAGTTTTAAGTCACATATTTCTTGAAAAAAAAAATAGATCGATTCATTAAGGGAATAGGGTGAAAGGAACGTCTATTGACACTTTAAGAACTCATGTCAGCACCTATTGACACCCTACTCTGTACCAATTGGGATATGAAATTTGAACATCTCTGTTTATAAAAAGGTATATTACAGAAAAAACGTTATATTACTTATATTTTACTAGATACATTAAATAATTTTCAACATTTTGACAAAAGTGTCAATAGGGGTTCCCTGTCGAACAGACGTTCCTCCGATCCTATGAGTAAAATATGAAGTGTTCGAAATCAAAGTGTGTGCGAAGCCTAGAAGCTTTCCCCTACTTTACATTTACAATTTGAATAAGATAAAGGAATAGAACTGTAATAGAGAATAGATGTAGAATAGTAATGAAGAAAAAGTAATTAAAGTTTATTTGGAGGAATTAGGGGAAAGTGCTCAAGCTTTACACAGTCCCAAGCTACATAATGACTAAATTGTTGCTATGTTTTTTAAATAAATGTGACTCATCGCACATATATTTTAAAAACTAGGGGATAGTGTCCTGTTTTTAAAATTTATTGCGGAGTCACATTTATTCAGAAACATAGGAAAATTTAGTCATTATGTAGCTTGGGAACGTGCATAGCATGGGAACTTTCCCCTAGTTGTCAGAAAAAAACATTACTTTTTGGTAACTGATGAGTAAATAGTAAATATTCTTTTTACAAGATTTAAAGGATTTTGAATAGAAAAAAGTTGTAAATCGTAACAAATCAGGGTCACATTCATTGACCCTATTTAATTTAGCTTACATTATTTTCTTAAAGAATCAAATTAATTCTCTTTGAATGTTTTATAAATTTTCTGAAGAAAGCTTTCTACGAAACCTATTCTAATGTCAGGAAACTTCCTGGTGGATAATCTGATAAGAGTTCTTTCTTAAAGAAAATAATTGAGATTGTTAAAAGAGCTATTCATTCCAACAATCAACTGAAATCTTAAGAAGCCCCTAGGTATAAGTATAAAGAGTTAAAGACTCAAGTATATGTTTCCTTGGTAATGAAAAAATAGAGAAGTTTATTATCCTTGATTTTTGTAGCAAAACTTTGTTTTTTTACTACATTATTGTTGGGAATTGTTGGTAATTAGCAAGTTTGGTTAACTATCCCGAGGGGAGCGTTTGTTGAAACATTTCGTCATTCATGCAGAAGCACAATATGGAAAGCTTATAATGGAATTAAGTGATTTTAATTAAATGTTTTTTCAGCAATCAAAATTAATTGAATAATGTATGATAATCAAAAAGAAATCTGTTTTGTTGGGCAGAAAATTCAGCTGTTTTAGAGGATCAAAGGGAATGATTATAATGGACGGAAAATTACTGATGAGGCGTGTTAACGTAAATTGGGAACAATGTATAGATTGTGAATATAATTGAGCCGGGTCATCACACATGTGGTAGGATCTTGTTGTCCTGGTCGCATGGTGTGGGTGTTCGAATGAAAGCTATGATGGATGGAGATGGGAAAAAGGGAGAATCTTAAGGATACTCAACCTGTTCAATGTTGCATGAAAGTGTATTGATTTAATGTGTTGTTCATTAATTTATTGAAGGAAATATGGTAGAACCCGGGGTTGGGAGTTGAGAGCATGCCGAGATGAGAGAAAAGGTAATCATAAATGTCGATTGTCCTTGGGGTTGTATGAGGATATGTGTGTCTAACTTCACTGCGCATCTCACCAAAGTTAATTTCCGTTCGCACAAGGGTTGCTCTCCTACCAGACTCTGGATATTAATAGAATGATATTCTGGCGAAAGAGCGATATAAAATGTACGGGGGATGCTATACAGCAGAGGACAAATACCCAGAACACATGTGTTATGTTTTCTTCCCCATTTTGCTGTCCTCACCAGAATTTCTTGTGTCTCAACACACCAAGCTTTACACTAATTTACACATTCTCCCTAGCACCAAGCATAACCCCTACAAACAATGGCATCCCAGGTGTAAAGGAGATGGCATAGTCTCCCACTCACCTGTTATTCCATTTTATTGAAAATTATTTAGACAAAAGCCTAGGGTAAAAATACACCTATTGTGTCGTCGACTCTACCCAAGGAGGAGACCTTCATCGTAATCGTAATCAATTTAATAGAAAAGCGTTCGTTGCTCTTACTTGTCTAAATGAAAATTAATCGACCGAGTCTTAAGCTCAACGACATAACCAAACAATATGTGGTTTTATTAAAGAAAAGGGATGAATACCCATGCAGATGCTTATGCAATTTTCATCTTTATCCTTTCTATATGAAAGACTTTCCATGCAACATTTATATATTGTAAGAGGATTTACTTTCAATTCAGCAGACGATTTTTCTTTCAAGAAAAAGATAGACGAATTCAAAATTATACTCCAAAAAGCAAAGTTTGTAATAATATTTACAAAGTTTTAGTTAATGGAATTGATTTTCTTTTTATAACCTTAGAAGACGATTTTCCGTATGAAGCGTATGAAGCAATACATTAAGGGAAATTTTAAATTATAAACTCGTGATTTCAAATAATTAATAACAAAAAGAACAATATTAAAAATTTTATTGCAATATTGCTATAGGGGGGAGTGGGGTACCTTTAAAATAGGGATTTTTTCTTTTATTTTTTAAATGTAACTGGAGGAACCTTGCCATGGATGCAATTTAGACTCACAAACCAATTGTGAAGCCAATTTACAAAATATGATAAACAAGAAGTCACTCGTTTCAGAGAACTGGAATCAATCTGGCCAGGGAACCCAGAGAATCTACGGAGAAATCATAAATATTTTGATTGGGAACAAGGAATTCGAGGAACTCTGAGAACTCATATAATATTATTTCGGGGAACCGGGAGATTGCTTAGGAGGGGGCTTAGGGGTTACTTCTTGGTAAAAAGTTCAGCTTCAATTTAACACTTGGAAGGACCCTAGTGGCAGCCGCTGCCAATTTAATTTTTAATTTAATTTTTTATATTGAAGAATATATCATTTCACCTGGAGGCCTGATTGAATGCGTGCAGAATTTCTCTGGCTATTTTTTCGTTATAAAATTTTTAATAAAAATTAAATATTAATGTAAATATATTGCAAAAACAAAAAACTGCACTCGGAAGGACCAAGTGGCAGTTGCTGCCATATGCATTTTATATGGGAGTTTGACGTTCTACAGATGTAATTTTCTTGATTGTTAGTGTAAAAAGAACAAATTGAAGAAAAAGAACAAATTAAAAGAACAAATTGAAAGTGTTTTTGCAAATTATTGAGAAGAATTATGGGAAATATTGAATTTGGAAATATGAATGAAATATGAATAATTTTGGGAATTATTCAATTTTTCTCTTATTTCCCAAAGCTAAAAATCCATTTTGTTAAGCGAAGTTAATAGAAAATAGTTAATAGTATTAACTATTGTGCATAAAGTAGAATTTTTGCTTTGAAAAATAAAAGAAAAATTTAAACATTCAAAGGCTGCCGCATTCAAAGGCAGACCACTTTCCCTTACTCCATGATTCTGATAAAGATGAAAACATCGAATGGTTAAAAATCTTTAGATACAGTAGCCAAAGAGATGAAATTTTTTATTCAAACACCAGTAAAGAATTGACTAAAGCTCCGAGTGTTAAAATATAAGTAAAAATATCAAAATATTATGTAAAATTCGATTAATGGCAGCGGCTGCCACTTGGTCCCTCCGTGACACTTTTAGTTAGGGTTCTACGAAGTGTTAAAGGTGCTCCATTTCCTTCTAAAGATAAAAAAAATGTATAACACAAATCTTTCTGAGCTGAAAACAAATCGTATTAACTTTCTAAATAATTGTGTTTTTTTATTATTTTGAATAATAATAAAAAAAATTAAAAAATTAAAACATTCCTAGAGCCCATACGGTTCGAGTTAGCGACTTGGGATCTACAACGACCGATCCATATTCTGCTCAAAAACATTAACATGACTAACATTATTCTTCCCTTGAACTCCAAAACTTTTTTTTTTTTAGAAACTGTCTAGGCGTACATTATCTTCATATATGAAAAATAACTGAATCTCACCCAATATCGTTTTTTTTTTCAAGGTGAAAAGTTAAGAAGCACGAATGTTTTTTGATGTCTTTGAAACGTTGAAAAGTTTGAGTCACTTCCAATAAACAGTAAACAGGTAAGGAACCAGTTATGAACCGATAGGATGAAGTGGGGCACCTTTCAATTGGGAGAGCTTTATCATTGGACTTTTTCTTCTATTTTTCAATGATATTGAGCCTTATCCTGATGCAATTTAGATTCGCAATTAGTTTGTGGAGCTAAATTAATTATATCATCATAACATCGTGTTTGCTTTAAAAATAGGAGATAACGGAGAAAACCAACAAAACAATTCAATTTCAAAGCTGCTCCAACTCAAAGGTGCCCTACTTCCCCCTAATGAAATTTTGTTTAAAAGTCAATTTATAGTTTGAAAAATATTTTAAGTGGATTATAATAAAAGGTTAAAATTGGTTATCAACCGCTAAACTAAAGAGGTGTATTTTCCGAAAAGCATATTTTTTACTAGGGGAGACTGGGGCAAAATTTGCCAAAACGGATATTTCATTTTTTAACAAGTTATCAGTGAATCTGAATGACTTTTATTTAGCATAATTCTTATAGGAAATTTACCGCTCTACAAGTTTGCCCAAGCTATTTTCCTCTAACTCAAAAAGAAATGCGCTTTCCGAGCTATTTTTCAAAAGATGATTTTGAGGAAATTCTCAAAACCTGGAGCAAATTTTGTCAGACGTGGAGTATTTTTTGTCATTTTCTTTCGTTTTGTTACAGGTTCTCGTGAATCAAAGAAATATTCAATTGAGATGTTTTGATAGAATATTTATTCCTTTATAACTTTATGCAGATCAATTTTTAATATCTAAAACAGAAATATGTTTTTCAAATTATTTTCCAAAAGCTGTTTTTGGCAAGATAATCTTCTTCGCCGCCTTTGGGCGAGTTGACTAAACGAAGTTTGCCGAGTAAATGTCACATAGCAAAACGGAGGAAGAAAGGTGGTGGAGAGTGTTTTGTATTTATAAATCCTCAGAAAAATTCAAGCCTTAAAAACAGATTTGTGATGTTGGGAATTCATCCAAAAATCATTTAATCCTCTTTCTGTTGGAATTGTACTGCCTCAGAAATCATCTGCAGTTTAATCAGAACCAGTGACTGGATGTGTCTTTTCGCCATGTGAAACGTCAGAATTATTCGTTTTCTGCCAATTATTGCCCCATGCGTTCTGGCAAATTTTACCTCGAGTGTTCATTTTTGATAAATCTGAATCTGGAGGAAAATCACTTTGAAAAATTCGCAAACGAACAACAGGATGATTTTGGTTTTTTTTTATTCTTTTTATCCCTCACCCTTAGTCTGCAGCCTAGTGGCTTATTATGAACAAGATGCTGTATCATTGTAAATTATATTCTAAGCCGTTCCTATTTAAAAATGCCACAATTTTTTCAAGGGTTCTGACAATGTGTGCTCCATACACCGTCCTAGAATGTCATTAACGCAAAGATTAGGGGTTATACGGTTGCGGGAGTTCATCAGCTCGTCTCTTTTAATTCTAGAGCGTTGTCATCTAAAGAGGACGTGATCAATGTCCTTATGTGCATTGAAAAACTGACGCAGTGGGTCTTCTACAACGTTAACACGTTTAGAATTGTTTTTTGCAACATTTTTATTTTTGATTAGTTATGTAACAATCTATCTGGCCATAGTTAACGACCAGCAGCTGTTTTGTACCAATTGTGAAAACTTAAAATGAATGTTTTCCATTTTACTAATAATTTCTACAAGTCTATCCTCTTTCCTTTTATATCATTTACAAAATTTATTCTGAAACAAGCGAAACAAGATTTACCAATAAACGTTATTTAGGGCAAACTGTGTATCAAGCAAATCTCCAGGCTCTATTTGTTCATATTTGCATACAAATTGAGCATCATTAGCCAGTATGTGAAAGTTTCTATTGACCGAAAGTTTTCCTATGATCTCATTTCTCCCACTTGAATTGGGCAAAGCAAATTAAGGGAAAAATCAGATAAAAGCCAAAAGCTCGATCGGTGGAAGTTTAAGTGATAAGGTTATTAAGAGCGCCACATCTAACGCGTGCTCGTTATCTCACAGTGCCCATCTCACACATCTTTCTCATCATGCCAAGGCTAAGAGTCCACAAAAGCTTCCCCACAGACTCTATTTTTGTGACAGTGACATAATTGTTCCTGAGATGGGAAAATTTTACGCTAAGAAACTCTACCAAGGGGATGGTGTCTGTTTGTAAAACTTTTCTGGTGCTTTGCAGTTGAAATGTGAGAGCACTTTTCGCCAAACAAGTGAAATTTGATTGTGAATAAAATGGTATATTCCATGACTATTTACTATACATTTTTTGCCATCATCAGACTTTATTGGGGGGAAAGTTATGCAACAAATACTATCTCATGAACTCATGTACCGCACCACTTACTCTCATCCCATTTCATTCAATATATTTCACTGATAATTTAATAATGTGTATCAACTGTATACTTGGTCATTCTATTTTCAGAAACACTTTTATCTCTCCGCTTTTAACATCCATTTCTATGTCCCGAAAGAGCATATTGTTTTTAATGTCATTGGAAATAATTTCACGACTGTTACATATTACAGTTGAAAGTGACAGTGTGTTAAATAGATTTTAAATGAATATTTGAGGATTTCTTAAATTGTGCCTGATGAGTAAAAAGGTCTAACTTAAAAAAAATCTACAAGAGAACATTATTGAAGAAGTGGATATACCAAATTTAAAAGGTCATAATACCATACCAACCATACGCTTTTAACGCTTTCAACCATAGTGACGTCAGATGCCTTCGTCACTTTGGTGTCCTGTCTCTTTTATTGGAAAAATCAACTAGAGTGCCGTTATACATACATATATGTGAAAAATCTTACACTGATATACTGAGAATTTTTTCTAACCATTCACACAAAAGGAATATAATTTACTTAAATTAATTTGAATAGAAATATTCCAATACATTAAATTATTTCTTAGAACGTTATAGGGGAGATTGGGACAAATTTGTGAAAACAAATATTTATCTTCTAACAATGTTTAAGAAAATTTAATAAATTTCTGATAAGGATAGTCTTAAAGGAAATTTTCTGCTCTATAACTTTTGTGAAAACGATTTTTTTCTATCTAGAAAGACAAAGTGATTTTCCAGTCAATTTTTCTAAAAGTCGATTTTGTGGGTATTCTTAAAACTCCGCCAAAACTTGACAGGGATGAAATAATTTGTGAGTTTTTGCTTTTACTGCTCGAACTCTACGGAGAGAAAAGTATAATATTATAATCCCTCAATTTTTTCACGCCCCAAAGTTTTTTTTGCAAAATGGTAAGTAAAATATTCAAAAATGGTAAGAAAAAAATTCAAAACTGGTAAGTAAAAAATTCAAAATTGGTAAGTAAAAAATTCAAATTTGGTAAGTATAGGAACTCAAAATTGGTAACTAAAACATCAAAATTGTTAAGTAAAAATTCAAAATTAGTGAATAAGAAATCAAAATTGGCAAGTAATATATCAAAATCGGTAAGTAAAACATAAAAATTGGTAACCAAAAATTTAAAATTGTTAAGTAAAATAATCAAAAATAGTAAGTAAAAAATTTAAAATGGTAAGAAAAAAGAATCAAAAGTGGTAATTAGAAAAAGCAAAAATGGTAAGTAGAAATATCTAAAATGGTAAAGTAAGAAAATCTAAAATGATAAGTAAAAAAAACTAAATTGGTAGGTAAGAAAATCAAAAATGTTAAAATATTTCACTACTAGGACAATGGAAAATTTTCTATGTCGGCTGTCGGGGCAAAGGGAAATTTTTTGTCCTTCGGGAAGTTATCAGTTTTGCCCTTTGGGGCAAAAGGAAATTTTCTGGGTGTTGGGAATTTATGAGTTTCGCCCTTTGGAGCAAAGAGAAATTTTCTTTGATTTGGAAGTTATCAGTATCGCCTGTCGGAGCAAAGGGAAATTTTTTGTCCTTCGGGAAGTTATTAATTCTGCCCTTTGGAGCAAAGGGAAATTTTCTGGGTGTTGGGAATTTATGAGTTTCGCCCTTTGGAGCAAAGAGAAATTTTCTTTGATTTGGAAGTTATCAGTATCGCCTGTCGGGGCAAAGGGAAATTTTTTGTCCTTCGGGAAGTTATTAGTTCTGCCCTTTGGGGCAAACGGAAATTTTTTGTCCTTCGGGAAGTTATCAAAATTGTTCCCAAAGGGAACAGTTTTGCTCTTTGGGGCAAAGAGAAATTTTCTGTGTTTTGAGAACTCATCAGTATCGTTTTTTTCAGGCAAAGGAAAATATTCTATGTTTTCGGAAGTTATTCGGGAAATTTTCTGTGTTTTGAGAAATTACTAGTTTCATCTTGTAGTGGCGCAAAGGCAAATTTCCTGGGCAAAGGGAATATTTTGGGAAGTTATAATACTTGTACTATTTTTGATTTTTAATTACTTTTTTGGATTTTTTTACTTATACCATTCTTGATTTTTTACTTATCAATTTTGATTTTTTACTTACCAAACTTACAATTTTACTTAACATTCCATCACTTTTACTAACCGAATTTATTTTTTTACTTACCGTTTTTACCAAAATACTTACCAAAAAAGTTTTAGCTTTGTATTATTTCAAAGTGAATAATTATTTTTCAATTTATTTTAAATGAAATAAACGCTCTAGGCCATCTCTCATGTTGGAACCTGTTTGAAAGTTTGAATTAACAAGCTTTTGTATTGATCTGCTTGGTGATATTTTTATTTATGAAAAATAACTGAATTTATCCCATATTATTGAATATCAATGAAAAGCCATTTTGTAGTTTGGTGACTCGAATAAAATTTTATTAATTTTTATCTGAAATACCTATGTTATGTGTTTCATATGCTTGCAAGTTTAAAACGTATAAATAAATAATGGGACAGAGCGAACAGAGTTTTGTCAAATAAAGAGGAATTATATGATACATTTTTAAAAAAATCCAATTAAAAATCATTATGAATGCGAAAAATTTTATTTTTCAAAAATAAGACATAATAAATGATTTTTTTCCCAATTTTCCTATTTTTAATTGAACTGCATTGTAGTTTGATGGTTAAAACAAGGTTCTCAAATGTCGTAAGCTACAACACCTCATTTGCACACTACAATATTCCTCGTGTGTAAATTGATGATAAAAATAGAGTATCTACCTACAAATTTGATGTTATTCAATAAACATTTGGGGGCGGAGCAGTAAGTGTATGTGACAGAATTCGAGGAAGTCAGTCTTGGAGTTTAATTAATTGGTGTCCTCTGGAATATTAGATACCAAGGGTATAATTAAGCAAGTGTTAAGCTTTGAATGGTTGTGAGTTTGACGTCTTCAAATTTTAATCAAAGTGCAGAGTGTTTTGGTATTTGCAGAAGATGTGAGGAATTGATTTCAAATTGAACATTCTGATGGAAATGTCTCTCATGTCACATGTTTGGTCCTTATCAAATGGACTAAAAGGATACCGATTAGTTGAGGTGAGAATGGTGGGTTTATGAAACGTGACCTTCTCGGTGAGAGGTTCTCGAACCACTACCACCATTCAGCACAGCTCTAAATCTGGGCACCAGAGGTTATAAGATGCTTTTTCCCACAATGTGAATCTCACATGGGAGAGTTGAGATAGCCGATGCCTCAACTTTAATTCTTCTGATGTTAGATTATTAGAATTTCTTGGAACTTTTTTTATAGGCAGTCTGGCGCGTGTGGAGAACATTTGGGGAAAAGTAATGAGTGTTTGCACAGAAGGGAAAATGAAAAACCAGTTCCATTTTTCCTGATAAGCTCTAGTGCAAAAATTACTTGGAGACGCGCGTTTTTTTTTTGGTGCATACGTAAAACCCAGTCTGGTGCCTTTTTTAGCGCTCTCGTGGCTCTCTCATGGGGGTCAAAGAGGGGAGGTAGCGCCTAGTAAGCCTGGCCTGAGAGAAAGTGGAACTAAAGGGGAAAGAGATTTTCCAGGAGGGCAGGCCTAGGCGCATGCTTGCGCCCCAACGGAAATCACCAACAAGTGACTGAATCTGCGGGCGCTTTTAGGTACCCACTGGTGGTTGCCTTCAGAAGAGCTAAAAGCCATCTCTCCAGTTCTGTGCGAACGTGTGGCGGGGAAAGGAGAATCTCTTGAATTCTTAAACACTCTTCATCAGTTAACATTGAAATTGTATTCGCTGTTCGGAAAACGGTCTCGTGAGTCACGCAGAAAATTTCAGTGATTCGTATCACGCAAAGAGTATTCCGTCGGAAGCCTTAGAAGTTTAAACCCCAAAAAGAAAAAAAAATTGCAAAGAATCCCATTCCCGGTGATCAGTGTTGAAGTCACAGAGACACAAATTTTAATTTTATTCTCAATAGAGAAAAGTGATTAAAGAGTAATCTCAATTGTTCATCCCAGATATTTTATTCTTCGCAAAGAAATAAAAAAAGAAGGATTTTCCGTTTTCTCCGATTTATCAACAAATACGAGACTTTTTCGCTTATTAAATTTATTGATTCGACACTGAGGAAGAGGACAAAAAAGAAGACATGATCTCCCTTGAGTGAGACATCCAAGTGAAAGATAAATTTCCGAGGATAACACAGCAAAAGTGTGTAAATAAATTTTCTCCTAATCCACTATTGTTATTTGCACAAATTGGGAAGAATTATTTCATGAAGAAGCACCAAAAAAAAAAAAGAGAGAAAAGATGGAAGGAAATCTAATGACTACCATGAAAAAGTAAAATAATTATACCCTCATGCGTGAAAATCTATTTTCCTCGCCAGGCATCAATTAGGCTCCTTTCTACTTTGGTCTTTCTTGTATCATTTTGTATATGAAGAATGATTACTAAATGACCATTCTGCATGGATTTTCATTTGCTGACACTAAAATAAACCTGTGACAAAAAAATTATGGATTTTTTGTTATAATCCAAATGAGTGTGCCCGATGATTGATTGATAGCCACCAATGAATAATTAATTGATTTCCAAAAATAAAAACAAAATTTAATTTGCAATCAAAAATAATTTAATATTTAAAAAAATTTTCTAATTATCCACAAGGTACAAATTTTGTAATTTTCATATTGACAAAGTAAGTTCGTATAAATTTTAGCTAACTTTGGAAAAGTTAAGTCCACGATAATATTTTCATTCCGTCGAAAAATTTATAAGATTTCTTTTTCATTTGAAAACTTTTTCTTTGAGATATGAAATAAATTGCAAAAAAATGCTTTAACTAACATTTTGGAAGAAAACTATTAAAAAAAACTTTAAAACTGATGGTGGAAGTTAAATGCGCCATGAGAAAGTTCTGCAAAAATGTTTTGGATTTATGTTTTACAAAATAGTTTAAAATATTCGTGGAAAGTTTTCAATGCTAGTTTGCTTAATGTTTTTCTGTTTATTTTCGATTTTAGAATTCATTTCATACAATTTTACTCGGGCGAAGGTTCTGAATTTTCTTCAACTTGGAGCTTTAGGGACGTTTCTGCGAAGAAAGCTATTCTGAAAAATAAATTAATTCACTAATTTTCTCTACAAAGTTTTCTAATTCAGAAGATTGCTGAAATTCCGCGAATTTCAGCAATTTATTATATTATTGAGATCCAATATAAAGTTTAAATTGTGAGCTCTTTGGATTGCTCGAACGCTACTTGGGGAGAGCAATTTAACAATCCTTTGATTTTACTAATACTTGCTAATTATTTAAAATATGTTCTAAAAGATGAAAATTTCATAAAATGTTTAGAAAAATCTATATGTCTCAATTAGCTTTGTTTTTGAATTAATTTTAGAAAATTTTCCTTTATAGATTCCTTTTTTTTACCGAAAAAGTTTTTCGAACTTCTAATTAAGACTTTTA
The DNA here is from genome assembly GCF_024763615.1 of Phlebotomus papatasi. Lineage (NCBI taxonomy): Eukaryota > Metazoa > Arthropoda > Insecta > Diptera > Psychodidae > Phlebotomus > Phlebotomus papatasi. The sequence goes on from NC_077224.1 coordinate 56,827,419, forward strand.
TAGAGTTGATCCTCTATAAAATAAAACGAAAAATAGGGAATTGAAAAACTTTGTACAGGGGTGGGAGAGAAAGTTTCATATATATGAACTTTCAATTGGAATTTGAGACTATATTATTAAATAATAATATTATGGACAGATCAGGAGACTTTAGTGCATCCTATATATGTAACAGTTGAGTTTAAGTTTATTAATAATAATAACAATCATTTTTATTATTGATTTATGTTTACGACATTTATAGTAATTGTGATGAAACATAAAAGTTCTCCAATTAGAGAGTGAATTCACACTTTTCAAAAGAAACTTTGAATGCCAGTATGAGTTTGTTTGAATTACTAAATTAATATTTCTATGAATTCTTATTATGAAATTATGCTTCAGCAAGATTTTTATTGCGCAATTTTATAATATCTTTCAATTTAATACAGAAATTATATATATTTGTACACAACCATGTACAATGAAAAGTGTCTCTAAATAGCATTAGAATTTTTCTTTTAGGCTTCTTATGAAAGTTATAATCTTCAAAATTATGAATAACTTATAGATTTTTAGCATAATATCATTAAGAAATATAATAAACGGATGTAAAAGGAACAATGCCAAATTGATCTCAGATTGCAACTAATCTTATAATCATGTTATCAGGAAGCCACTAGGAATCCATACAATTTTTTTTAATATAGGCTCGAAGGAACACCTCTTCGATAGGGAACCTTTTTTCCAACTTTTGTCAAAATGTTAAAATTTATTTAATGCATCCAATAAAACTTAAGTAATAGGGGAAGGTTTTGAAGGTTCGTATTAAAAAAGGAGTCCAAGATTTAAGATTTTTTACTGAATGCCACACACACCGAATAAGTTATATCACTATATCAAAAAAATCTCTTACTTATTGGGTTCATAATTCTGCCTCACAAAATTTCTGGAAGTCCTTGGATTTTCCTCTACAGGAGAATGAAAATGTAGTGGCATTTTTTAGAGAGAAGAATCACACCTACCATAAGCAGATTCAGGCTTAATGTTTAATTTGACAGAAGTGAAATAAAAAATCTGATGAAGTCTCATTTTGATGGGGAAATGCGTGTTTTCCTTCGAGATTTTAGTGAAAATTGTTTAATATCCCAATTTTCTTGTGAATTTATTCAGTGGAATCTCCGATGAGTCAAATATCCCGAGCGACGTTCACAGTGTGACTCAAAACAGTGAGGAATTCTCAAATTCGGTGGTCAGTAATTTTGACAGATGTTTTTACGAAGCTGAAAAATTCAATTTTCCTGAGCTGCAAGGGTGGTAATTTTTATGAATTTTCCTCCACCCACAAAAACGACCCCCTTCAGGCAAAAGATTTTCACGGTGAATAATAATCCTAATAAACCCTCTATAACTTGGAATAGTTGATTTTTCGAAAAGACACTTGCAGTGTGCAAAAATGCGTAAAATATTAAACACCAGAATTAGAATTTTAGACTTATTTTTTATTTTTGCCTTTTGTACCCAGGAAAAAAGGCCTAGGCTTCCAAGTTTCTCAGGAAATGTGAGATGTAGGACTGGCTTTTAGATTATATTTCCATGGATGAAATTCATTTAGTAACTTGGAAAAAAATCAACTTTTACGAAGGTGCAAAACCTTCCCCTATAACATTTTTTCATCAATCTGCGTTTTTCGATAAGGATAAGTATTCGAATTTCGTATTCTAAATGGTACAAAGTAGAGTGCCAATAAGTCCTGGAACGAGTTCTTAAAGTGTCAATAGGTGTTTCTTTCACCCTATGAAATGCTAAACTAAATAACTAAATAAGTAGCTAAATAAGAATAAATAAGAAAATTTGAGAAGAAATTTTAATGCAATATTGAAAAAAAAATATTGCAAAATATTTTTTTTTGTTTATAACTATAATAGTGGGTCAATAAACAGGAAAACACCGTATTTTCTCTAATGTTTTTTCAACATAATAATTTTTTATTTTAATTTAAGCTCTTAAGCACATAAAAGTACAATATTTAAACGATTTAAACTATATTTTCTGAAATTTTTATTTACAAATACTAAAAATTCTGCAGCTGAGACCGGATTTTCTTAGACTTTTTTTTGAAAAAAAAAAACTTTTCGGTGGACAAAATTTTTCATTTGACGTCAAAAAATTAAAATATTTGCTGTTAGCTGATAAGTTAAACTCGTACCGTAAGTGCGGGTATCTGTATCCCCTGCGTGTGACTTTGACACCCCCCTGTTCGGAAGCTTTATCTTAATTTCTAGAACTTAAGTATGGTCTTTACCGATCAGACATGGTAGTTCGGATCGGTAAAGATTATCCCTAAGTTCTAGAAATAAAGAAAAGTTTACTAATACATAAACGGTACATTTTTGTTTTTCAAAATGATATGATTTTTTGCAGAATTTTCTACAAACATACAATTTTCGGCGTATTTTACGCCATATTTTCTGTTGTAAAATTAGTTGTGATTAAGGTAAAAAAAATCTAACCGTCAAGTACGAGTTTAACTCGTAAAAATATGTGTTTTGTTTCAAAAACCATCTCTACAAATCAGGTCCCAACGACTAAATTTTTTACAATTTTGAAATGAAAATTTCAGAAAGTATCTGACATTAGACTAGCTACTAAAATACAACATAAATAGATCATAATCATCAAAGGAATATGAAAAAAATAGTGTTCGAAGGCAGAGTGTGTGCGAAGCCTGAAAGTTTTACCCTACACCAGGAGATTTGCGGAAAATATCCTAGATTTCTATTCAGAAAAAAATAATTTCTTTACAGTAGTGCACCGATGTTCAAATTGTCCATAAAAGGTTAAAGAAAATTAAAAGCAGAGTGAGCATCCCCTTACTCCTTTAATAATTAAGAACCTATTCATAAAAAGAATGATATGCTTTGATTTATGATGCAAAAACAATACTGTTTGAAATTTTTTTCCAAGTCTCCCACAAGGTTTTTCAACCGATGTTGCCTTTTCAATTAATGTTCAGATAAATCCTCTTTATCTTGGTCAAATCCTTTGGTAGTGTGTGAAAATTTTCATAAGCTCCAGCAAGAGTTTGTGAAGGCAGCCTGTTGATTGTTCGGGTTGACTTGCCAATCCCCATTCCACTAGAATTTGAGCTTGATGTGCCTTGATGTGGTTTTATTGGGGACTTGGCTGAGCTCCAAAAAGCGAAAGCTCTACGTGAATAGCACTTTGCAAACATACCCAGCATCAGACGAGGTCGTACTGGAGCATTGCGCGAAAAGAAAGGGGAGAAAGATGAGTTAAAATTTCCTTTTGGCAACATAACACAATTTAGCCAGGGTATTACCGTCCAAAAAAAAGCTAACTCCATTGGCTGTAATTTCAACCCGTAGTGAAAGTGTCTCTGTATGAGACACTCATTAAAGGTATTTTCACCAATTTACTCTTGCGCCTTTCCTCATACATGCATACCCTAATTTCCACCCCTCCTTTTATTGCTATACCACAAAGAGGCATCAATATATCTCACCTAATCAATTTATTAACATCATAATGAGACATTATAGTTAGATGAAGCAATATAATCAATTTAAATCAATCTCATAAACACCGTCAGAGAATGTTTCGCATCGTGGATAATTGAAAGTGAATTAATAAGTCTCTCACATTAAGGCATAATCATTTGCCGATAAAGTTTGTTGTTTGATGAACCCGATATTGATTAGTTTGAATGGTAATGGGACACGTAGCAGGAATTTTACATCTGGCGTTATCAATTTCCTATTATACTATGTGCTAATTACTTAATTGGTAATTGAATCCTAGTTCTTGTTTCTTCTATCCCCATGAACACTTTTCTAGATTATTTGGCATTTTTAATTACACAAACATTGATACATATAAGCTATGCGTTCAAAAATAAATCCAATCGATATCCCTGGTAGATTACAGAATTACCATTCTTCAATTCAAGAATAATTATGTGTTTGGATCATCGTTAAATATTCATGAAGTTTTCCATGAGCTTGGAAAAGTGTTTTCCCTCTTTTCCTGCTCGAAATAATAATTGACAATCTGAAAGGTGTTCTCTGATTATTGTCTAAAGTGATACATATAATTTACGAAAAGTTTTTCAGAGGAATGGACAGTTTTATTTAGAATATTCAACATTGGACATCGTGACTGATAGTAAACATCAGAATTACTATATTTTCAAGCTAAATTCTGTCAACAAAATCATTAATTTTAAAGTTAATAATTATAAAGAGGATGATTTCTAGAATTGATGAACATGCTCTATACATCAGGCAGTTTTATACAAAATTAAACTCATTAACAAATTAATTTTCAAGAAATTAGCACACATAATTCGACTATTTGAAATAGTTTTGCTTTAAGCTTCTTTTTTACATAACATGTACGAGTTTGGGAATTGTTTCTCAATATTTGATAGATAAAATAAATTAGATAAATTGAATCTTGGGTTTACCGCTGTATTTAATAGGATAGGATCGAGTCAAAGTCAAAACCTTCGCATTACTAAAGCGATACGCTAAGCCGAATCTTCTTGAATACCATTAATCTTGAAGCGCTTCTTAACTGAGTTCTGTAACTGTTTTTATAAAATTTCATGAAAATGAAACTTTTTGGGATGTCTTTCACCAATTTCTGAACCATTGCACTTATGTATCGAAGTAAAATAACAATAATTTACTAGTGGTCTCAAGGTTTATAAAAAATGAATCGCATTGAATGGATTGTGTAATAGTTTCCTCAATATTTTATGTTAACTTCTAAAAATACGTGAAGGACAGTTTCATTGGAGCCCATGGATAAGTTTTCTAGGTATAATTTTAATTAAAAACTATATGGAAAATGTTAATTGAAAACTTTTGCTACATATTTCTGACGATAAAATTTTATATTAAAAAAAAGAGATTTCCTAATAAAAAATATTTAAATCAATTCTGGTACTGTAAGTTTCATAGAAATGCAATTTTTTTTCTTACAAAGTGCCCGATTTTTGAATGAAATTGTTCTGGATTGGGGAACTTTCACGCGGATTCTTCAATCAAGTGACAGTTGTGGCAAATTGTGAACAATTTTATAAATGACGGATTCAAGAACCAGTCCAACATTTAATTGTAAAAATAGAGGGAAATATTCTGCAAAGGAAAAACACATTTTTCATAAATAATGAATAATTTTATATACCTCGAGTGAATTTTACTCGGAACAAAAAACAATTTTTTTTTCATGAAAAATGTGACAATTCACCAAAAAATGCCGAATTTTCGGTCGGAAATATGTTTAATAGTCAAATTCGACCATTCTCTATAGACAGCATATCGTCGCATAATTCCTATATATAAAATAGATCATGAAAATCCTGATTATAATTTCCAGCAAGGCAATAATAATTTGAGTGAAAATATTTCAAGTCCATTTGGAGAGAAAAAGAAAACAAATAAAAGAGAATAACCTGCTAAATGGTTTCTATCGCCATTTTTTGGCGGTGTTTAGTTCCGCCATCATCCACCGCGAGCGCTGAAAACAGTTTGTTGCGGTTTTTCCAACACTTTGTTGCTAAAATCCGTAACAAAAGTGTTGCGGAATTTACAACATTTTTTCTGAATAGCTTTGATTTTTTATTTAATATTTCACTTAATTAATTTAATATTTAATTTTATTTAATATTTCATTGCTCATTCGTACAAAGTACCGTATATATATATATATATATATATATATATATATATATATATATATATATATACACATACCAAATAATGTATAGTTCCATTGACGCCACTGCTAAGTCTGTACAAAAAGTTTCCCAGGGATTAATTTTGCTCCAATTTCGTCACCCGTAACAAACACGAGGATTATGCATTTCACATTTTTCGTACCAGTTCCCAGAACAAAGAACAGCAAATCAACTTTTACCCTCGGGATTGGTTACTTGTTTTATTGTGCTTTTTCGCATTATCTGAAAAACCCAGGTCACAAATATTTATTATTTTCGGTGAGCAAAAATGAGTTTCTCGGAAAACTTTTTGTGAGTGTTGATTGTTTCTAATCAATAAAATTTTCTCCAAAATATATGTATCATTAGTCCATTAGAATGATGTACGTGAAATCATGGTGATAGAATGTTAATATTTTTGGATTTTTTTCTTTATAAATTAGTAAATGGTTATTGAGAAAAATATCTATTATGGAGGCGTGGGGAGACATTATCAAGCACACATTTTTATTGTCGTTGATTTGCGATTCTTTGCATTAATCATTAAAAAACAAAAATTATTAATATAGTGTTACTATCTTAAGAAAAGAATTTGTCAATAAGAATTAAATTAGAAAAAAGAATTGAAAAAATTGTTATAAAAATCGAAGTTGTGTCAAAGAATCTGTGCTCAAACTTCGTGTAAAAAATTAGGGGAAATTTATACTCCTTTTATTATCATTTGTTCAGTGATTCAAGGATGTCTGTAGTATCTGTGAATATGTATAGGTCTCGTCCTCTAAAGTCTAATATCTAATTTTAAGTAATCGCGGTGGTTACTACTGCCCCATATTTGCTACTGCTCCAGTTTCCCTTACAAACCCTCTGCGAAGCGAGAAAAGTACCACAAATATTTAAATTTTTCTCTTATTTCCCAAAGCAAAAGCCGTATTTTCTAAACTATAGTCAATACAACTAACTATTTTCTATTAACTTCGATTAACAAAATAGAATTTTTGCTTCGGTAAATAAAAGAAAAAAATAAATGTTCAAAGGCTGCCGCATTAAAAGGCAGACCACTTTCCCCTTTCTATTTCTGTCAGGCTATTGTACTAAGTACTAAGTAACCAAAAATTAAGATTAGAAAAACTAAAGTGACTGACTAAAAAGTAAGTTGATCAAATTTTATTATTTGATTGCCTATAGTTCCAGTCAAGATAATTCGAGAAAGGAGTTTGACCTATAGATGGAAAGGTCTTGGATTCAGCTAAAACATCCTAAAATTTCATCTCGATCTTTGCTGTAGATACTGAGATATTTGATAAAACAAAATTTAGAGACAGGTGCTTCAAGGCATTTCAAGGTGGTCAATGACCAACGAAAGGGTAGAAGAACAAGGAGAACCAGAGAAACAAAAATTATTCCGATATAGAAAATCTTACTAAATTCCTTTTTAAATGTACGAAATTTTGGGGATGGACTGCGAATTGGGATTTTTGATGGGAATCAGGAATCTGACTTTCGGATTCAAATTACTTGACATGCCCGCCTTCCTTCAGTTTTCCAATGAGTGTCCACGTCGGACAGAATGGATCCAGTCTGACGAACTGGAGACGAACGGAGATTACCTCAATTTTGGGCGATGTATCAACTCCCCAGATCTTCCAGTATTACCTTCTTGATTAGTTTTTTTTTTTGGCTTTCTGCAGAAAAAATAATAATGTGAAAAAATGGAAAGGCTTGAAAATTGAGATAAACGTACCATAATGGATGGTGAATAACACAATTGTCTAGTTTGCATTTAATATGTTATGCTATAGTATCTAATGGGTTAGTAAAAAAGGGTTTAGCAAAATAAATTGCAAATGCGAGGAGGAGCATGAAGAGAACCATCAGAGAGAAATTCAAATGAACATATAATTGCATTATAATGCCTATGAAAAATTAATTTCCATGAACAGCCACATCAAAATTGAGTCATATAAAATTGATTTTTTCTTCATCCCATCCTACAAACTTCAATCATCTCTTAGGATTTTTTCATGCTCGTGAAGTGGCACCTTTTCGCACTAATAAAAAAGTACGAAGACGGTGTACAGTAAAATGCAAATAACATTAAAATCTATAATGAAATTTCTTCAATCAACTTTTCATCTTGACTCTCTTGAGTGCCAATAAGTAAATGGCGTGGAATGGAAGAATTTCTCAATATTTTCCTCTATATTTTCACCACTCATTAATAATAGACACAGTTTTGTCATTTTGGCGGGGGGATAGAATAAAGGTGGCATCATAAGAAACCTTCTTTTTCTCTTTCAACAAAAAAATTGTCAAGTAGTTAGAGAATCTTCCCAATTCAAAATAATTCTAACTTGAGCAAAAAAAAAGAAAAGGAGCGCCAAAGGAGGAATTTATAGAGCACGATAGGAAGGCGGAAGCTCACGGAGAAGAACATAAGAAGCATCCTTGAAGGTAATTCCATCCATTTTCATTTCATACCTCAGCACTTGAAATCGTTTTAACTGAAGATTTCAATTGTAATCTCTGCTGAAATCTTTTCTTTCCGCCGTCAGTCAATAATCAGAGAAATATGAAAATCCTATTTGGGTTTATGGGTTCTCAATTGTTTGCTGAATGGAAAATTTTTATCATTGGAAACCAAAAAAAGAATTTGAACTCTATCAAGTTGCACAATATGTCAGAGAAAAGAGCTTTTCTACGCGAACGACAATTTTTGCCACATTTCTAGTTGTGTCTTTGCCATACCAATCAGATAAGGAATGATTTCTCATATACGGTTTCCAGTTCAAGTCAAGTTTTCATTCATCAGCAGGATTCTTTTCTATCATCTGGCAATATTTTATTTTAACAATACAACTTTTACTTGATTCCGATGTGAAACGCTTTCTTATGTGATAGAAAAAGAAAGAAATTTGATACAGAAAATAGCATAAGTAACTTAACAGTTCTTATTTCATATAAAAGTAAATAAAAATGTTCAGCAAATATTTCTTTAAAATAAAAATTTAAAGAATATTTTTGAAATACATTTTTCAATATTATTACAGCTTTCTAGCTTTACGTAAAAACCTTCATTAGCCAATTTATTAAAGCACGATGAAATAAAACTTTTATTTCGTTTTACAAAATAAAAAGAGGTGACTTAGGCTTCTTGCTCTGCGGAATGCTCGAACTGAGAGATATCCGAAAAAGTTAAAATAACATTCCGGAAATGTTAATTTTACCCTGCATTATTGATCCGAAATCGGTGTAAATATTACCCTTTTTAGGTGTATTAGGGGTTAAATTAACCCTTTTTCGTGTTAATTTTACCCTTAAAAAGGTGCAAAATTAACATTAAAAAACGTTGATATATTTTTACACCTAAAAAGTGTTAAAGTTACGTGGAAAAAAGTAAATCGCAGACCTTTCCAAAAATACCAAATTTAAGCAAATCTATTGAAAAATGAGTCCTCTAAAAGCGGCTGAGCTTTGACATTTGAAAATTCGGAATGGCGAATTTTCCGGTTATAGATAACATCGTCTTTTTAAAAATTCAGACTAATTAAAAAAAAAAACAGAAAACATGATTTTTGAGGGAATGGAGGGTGGCGAGAGGAAAAAGAAAAAACGACCGCCCGAGATAATGCCGTATTATGAGGGGAGGGGTCATCAAAAACCAGAAGTCGTTATCTCTTGTCGTTTGTCCTCTAGCTCAGGAACAAAAATGTAGCAATTTCGAGAAAAATGAATCAATTACCCGTATTTAAACGAAAAATTACCGATTAAGATCAGTACAACCGACTTGTATATTTCAATGCATTTATAAAAAATCCAAATTTAGTAAGTCTATTGAAAAATGAGCCTCTAAAACTAGTTGAACTTCGACCATCAAAAATTCAAAATTGCAAATTTTTCGGTCATCGGTACATAACGGAAATGTTTGTCTAGCTAGGCTCTAGGAATACATTCGAAAATTGATGGAAAAGCTTGGGCCAACTTCTAGAAGAACCAAAAAAACATGATTTGGGAGGAAATGGAAGGAAACGGGGTGAAAAAAAATGTTAACTAATAATGTTTTTTATCGGGGGTCACCGAAGACCGAAAACTAATATCTTTACCGTTTTTGACACGTTGAAAAATGCGGACTATACAACTGCTTTCTCTTTGACTTCGAGCAGTAAAATGCTGGTACGATTTTTTACTGTAACTAAAATATATTGATTTATAATTCACTTGGGATGAAAGAGAAAATTCTTACAATAGAGGCACGTATTATCATTTGATATATTTATAAAACAATTATATTCTCAGCCGTAGGCCATGTGTAAATCAATTTTTATTCTATTTTAGCGAATTTAAAGTTAAAGGATATCTTTCTGAAGTTTTCTTAAAAATCATTGAGAAGTGCAATAATAATTAAAATACCTGTGATAAAAAAGAATCACTACTAAACACTTAAAACAAACAACAAACAATTACAGAATAATTAAACAAACAACTAAAAAGGTACAGAAGAAACACAAATGAAATATTATCAGTAAAAACGGATTGTAAACATTCTATTGAAATTTATCAATGTTTTGTTATTAATTCTGTTTATCAAGAAATAGAATATAATTTTGATGAAAGTATTTTGAGTAAAAATAGTTTTCGAAATGTTAATACATTTTTTTTAATTAACGATGGAGACATGTGTAGTATAAAATTAATTTTAAAGAAATTTTATTGTAACATAACAAAGTATTCAATCCCATAAAATATTTTAGTTATGGTGCAATGAAGCATTTTGAGCAAAAAATTAATTATTTCAGTTTTAATATAACATCTGTATAATCCAAAATATTTGAGGAAAAAATGACTTGCATAAATTTTATGGTAGCACAGAGTTTTGTAGTGTAATAATCTTTTTAGCATGTTTTTAACAAAATCTATTATTCAATTCTGGTTTCCATGTGAATCACAGCTCAGAATAAGCTAAACCATGGTTCGTATTGGTGCTTTTATGATGCTTTAACTTAACTGAAAGGGTGGATTTAGTGCTCTTTAGGATCTCTTTTTCCGCCCTGTTTCACCGTATTTCACCCCAAAAAGTGCTTTACTCCCCCTATAAAATCCGTTAAAGCCTGAAAATGTCAGCATCACCAATAAATTCACCTGAAGCTTAGTCATGTTGTTGGGACCTATTGGTGATTTGTTGAATCAATGAATTGTTTAAAGTTCTTGACTAGCTCAATCGGAAGTTTTCCTCGATTTACTGATAAATTGACAATGAAAGTCAAGTGCTTCATCACAATTCAACATCTTTCGGGCAATCGTCTGAAGTCTCTCTTCTCTCCAAAGAAGGAAAAGAAAACTTTTCCAGCCAAGATGAAAACATCATTTGCAAAAGCAAATCTTGGAAAGGAGTGCGCCCCATAGAATTTTAGGAAAGAGCATGTGAATGGAAATGTATCAAAATAACAAAGGATGTTAAACGTGTTCATTGATGTATAAGTAAAACTTCTAAAATAATACATATGTATTCTTTAATTGAGGCTTTCAGTGCCTCCCTTAAAGTAACTTTTAATCTAGTGGTAGAGATTACCTTTCAGTGGATAGACTCAATTAAAACTGTAGAAATTTGCGAAGAGAATATAAAAGATTTTTTTAACATGTTTCTTCTTCCACATGAATTGTCTTTTTTCAGAGGAATCGTTTCTTGCAACATCAAAACAATACGATTTGATAGAGAAAATTCTTTTGAATGTGAAGTTCGTTTTGTTCTCATACCTGCCCTTTTCTTATTTGCAAGGTGACTATCCTGACAAAAGTAGAAGATAACAAGCATTTTTCTCAGACTGTTTACAAGGTCAGAAGCCAAAAAAACTCGAGTTAATATAATTGAAATGGAGTAGGATAAGTGTGGCAAATTCCGGTCAGCTTGTAATTTCGGCCACCTTTTTTGTTCCACGAATTTCCATGAATTTTTAGTTTTTACATACTCCAGAGATTATACAATGCAAAAGAATAACAAAAAATGTAGCTTCGGCAAACGAGATGACGTGAAAAAGGCATTGAAAGAATTCCTGAACGGCAAAGAACTATGAGAATGAAGGTGGCCGAAATAGGGCACCAAAGCTATGTCTACATTTTTATTCATTTTAAAATGTATTAAGAATGATTTTAGTGTAAATAAAGACGATAAACTGTCTACAAGGTTCTAATAAGAAACTTTCCTTAAGTGGAAAGAATAAAAAAAATCAATTTCTATTAAAGATATTACATTTCAAACTTGAGACTTTGGCGCTTGCATGCAACTATGCCGAAATTTGGCACATTTACCCTACAATTAAACTAATACTTCTTTCATCAAATTAAAATGTCATAAATTTATAAATACTATTTTAAAATTTAATTAATATTTATTCACATAAGGAAATCAATCATTATTGTTTCACTCCTTTAACTAAATTTAAATATGAAAAGCCAATTAAAATTTGTGATTCCAGTCAGAGATATTTATTTTATTCGTTAATTAATTCATTTTGTTGTGAATATTTTGATGAAATTTTATAATTTTCGATTGTAGAATGAATAATCGGTAAATCGTCAAAAGTTTATTTAAACAATTGTTTTTAAATAATTTTTCATGACAAATATCTAAAGAACATTATCACATGTCTTTGATCTGTATAGGGGAAACATTTGCAGCTTTGTTCAGTTTCAGCTTCATAAAAGTCGATTTTTTTTCTATTTTACTAAATGAATGTAACCCATAGCCATCATAATAAGGCAGTATAACACTTGAATTTCCTGTGAAACTTGGGATTCTTAGACTTTTTCCCTAAGTTCAAGAAGTGAAAATAAAAATTCCGTCTAAACTAAAACTATAATTTTGATGTATAATATTTTATGTATTTCTTCATATTTTAAATATGTATTCGGGAAAAAGTCTATTACAAGTTATAAGGAGTTTATCAGGGTTAATAGTTATGTAAAAATCTTTTGCTCTAAATAGGTTTTTTTGTGGTTTTGCTTAAAATTGACTAGAATTACCACCTTGACAGCTTGGGGAAAATCGAACTTTTGTAGCTTTGTAATAGTATCAGTCAAAACTTCTGACCACCGCCCGCCTTAGGGAATATCACAATGCTTTGAGCCCACTTTGCAAGGCCCTCTGAAATATTTGGCTCATCCAGGTATTCCTTAGAATAGTTCAAAAAACTTAAGAGTGATATCAAATATTTTTTTATGAAAAATTCAAAGAAAAACACGCATTTCGACAGTAAATTGAGACTCATACGATGTTTTTGTTTTGCTTATATCAAATAAAATATAAGCAGGTGTGATTCTTTCATTTCCAATTCGGTGCATTTTTAGTATTTATTATCCATTTTTCCTTGATTTCAAGTGAAATTTCCCACATCTCACTTCAAATATATGGCTGGTCATTTTTGGAATCAGTTATGGTCAAAACACGTTCTATAAGACAGATTGCAGGTGTTACAATTGACTGTCACCTAATTGACTATCAAAGTGCAGTGAAAAAATGGTTTTCTAAGTGTCACAAAAACACGTGTTATAAAAATAACATAAGATTGATTTTTAAAGCATGATATCGTCGGTTCCGAAGAAGACTATTGTAAGTCTACTTACAATAGTATAAAAAGATATCATTGGATGCAGAAACCTTATATCTATATCCCCACAAAATTTTATGTTGATTAAAATATTCCTGCAAAAGTTACAAGAAAAAAACTTAAAATCATCGTGCGCAATTATTGAGTTTTTTGCACACAGTTTTGCTGTAATTAATTTAAAAGTAGAGTTAACTAGAAGATATTCAATACGTAAGTATGATAAAATAGTTTCAAAAGCTGAAAGTATATTAATTGCAGTGAAATTAATGAAAATAAATTTTAGCTGTCAAACTTTAAACCTCTTTCCTGTAAAGTTTACATTTTGGACTTACAATAGTCTTCTTCGGAACCGACAGAGACTATTAAAGCAAATAGATTAAAATTCCATCTAAACATTGATGTGAAATTTTTTGTGTAGTATTTGCGGTGAAAATAAGGCATACGTAGGTGGACAAATTTTCTACGCAGCTGAGCATACTGGGGCAGCTTTGTAAAAATTTCCACTAAATTTTCGTCTTCCTGTAGAGAAAAATCCAAGGATTTCCAAAAATTTTATGAAGTGGAATTACGTACCTAACAAGTAAATAAAAATTTTGACATAGTGGTATAATTGATTCAGCTTGCGTGACATTCAGTAAAAAATTTTAAAAGTTGGACATAATTTTCTGTACGAAATTGCAAAGGTTCCCCCTATAGAAATTTGAAAAGGTTAATGCTTCATGTAGCTTAAGATGAACAAAAGGGTATTTCTTACATTAACAAACTCATAGTGACTTGCAAGGAAGGACTCGATGGATGAATATTTTATTTTAAATAATTTGAAGACTCGTTTATGTTGACTGTGAGAGCAATTTAATTAAATTTATGGTTGACAGAAAATTCTGATGATATAATTAAGCTTCCATTCCTTCTTTCTCCAAAACAAACATAAGTAAAGTGAAATTCCATGGTTAAATTCATATCGGATGAGAAATTTCATAAGAATTTCAATGGATGGCGAAGAGAAATGTGAAAAATAAAGTTGAAAGTATAAATCTGAAAAATTACAGCAAGATGTTATTATCCTCTCTAGTTTGCAGTTGGGATTACTTTCTTTACTTGGCAACTATATTATTATGAAAAAAGAAAAGGTACTTTGTCGGATTTTTGAAATAAAAATAGTAAGTAATTGTGTCGTGAGGAGTTTCACATACTTTTTAAAGTCTTTGACTTCAGAACTTAAAAGTCAGAGTTTTTCATACTTCTTTGGAATTGCAATGCCAATGGTATAGTGGAATGAGGGCTACTTGTGATGTCTTTCTACTACCGAAAGAGATGATAACTGTCGGAATGGTATACCACTTTAATAGCTTTCTAGACGAACCTCTCCCATTGAAGGAGAATTAAATTAATAGATGAAGTCTCTTTCGAATCGTTCTCCAAAGTCTGATCAAAGTCTGATGTTGTTTCAAGTCATTCAATGACTTTCATCTTTTGTTCATCCTTATTGTTGAAGGAAACACCAAAGGAAACACTAAATTTCTACTAGACTATTGCAATATTTCGTAGATAAATTTGGGATGAATGATGATACAACGAATAATAAATTTTTTCAAAGATCAAAATGATTTAAGCAGTTTACCACTTTCCAAAATTATCGAAGATCATTTCCCTTTTAACTGCTTGAACTTCAAGAGAGAGAGTAGTTTTCATTTTTTAAAGGATGTATTCTTGTGTATTCTAACGATTCTAACCGAGTCATACCATTTAAATTGATTTTGTAAAAGTTTGCTAAAAATTCTGGGATAAATATTTATAAAACACAGCGTAATTTGTGATATTTTCTGTGATTACTCTCACAATTTGCAGAAATATCCAGTTTATATACTTTTAGAGGAAATTCAGTTCTCTATAACTTTGTGATTTTCAATATTTTATGTAGTGTTTTCTATCTTAAGGCCTCTACACACTATCAGCAATTTCTTTAAAAAATGCCTTTTTAAAGAAAATTTCCCCTATCTTTGCAGCAGAAACTTCAGATTTTTTTTTTAAAAAGGCAGTTTTTGACGAAAATTGCTTCTACCGTTAATGAAAACTATTCTTGTGAAGTCATTTTGTAAAATATGTTTTCTGCAAGAAAAATCACATCGCTAGTTTGAAAAGGCGGTAAAGGCGAACTGGAGACGAAATGGACAAGATACAGATAGGATGAATTTACTTTCTATTGGGAATAAATTCGTAAAATAGTTTTTGAAATACATACATTTTTTTAACATTTCTTTTTTTTAAGTAAATTTTGTGAATAGGAACAATTTGTTGAAAAACTCAAGGTAAAGAGTAATCAAATTGAGAAAAGAAAAAAAAATTAGAATTAACTTATTTCCATTATAGCGGTAATATGTATTGGGTGTAAAAATTTTCTACATTTTTTTTCATTTTTGTTTTACAACTTTTCCGGGCTATTTTTTAATATTGTTAATAATTGTAACCTCTAATGCTCCTGATACACCTAAAATGATAATGTGTATAATATGTACACCGGTTTTGGATTATTACCGTAAGGGTAATATCAATATTACCCTTATGCTATTTTAAAATTTCGGGGTACCTTTCAGTGTGGATTAGATTATAAGAGTGAGCGGTGTGTATATGGTACAGCTGCACTCAGAGCACTCTTTTTGGATCCATTATGCATCTGCTCATTTTCATCAAATAGGCCGGCTTCAACCCTCGATAACTCGTCCCGAGACAGGACTCCTTTATCAAGTAACATTCGTGTCATGTTATGCACTGGGGCAGTCACACACACTAAATGTATAACTGACTCCTCAATATCATTGCATCCTCAGCACATAATAATTGCAATTTATGCCGATCCTTAACAGATTTTTGTTAAGGCAATGTGTTAAGGCAAATATTTTTGGGTATTTTTTAATTTGCCGAAAATGTTCGAAAGATATCTCCTGTTTGTCTCATTACTGAGTTAATTACATGTAATTAATTGGGAATTTTTGTGATACTTTTAGTACCTGCAATGCGCTTAATTCCGGGACCTCCTATATATGGTATTAATCCCAGTATTTTGTCAATTTCAAATCCAATACATTCTGTCACTTTGCACTCTAACGTCATCATTATCTAACGCCTTTGCACTCTAAAGTCCATTACTTTCAAAAATTAAAATTAAGAAGGAAGCATTTAAAACTTGTATATATATTATATCTCGTCTACTGATTCAACCAAGAGAATCAATTAAAACACTTGTTGATCAAATTAATGAGCAAGAAATAGAAATCCATTAATAATATATTTATTTCAAAATCATATTTTCGCTAGAGAAAAGTAATTGCACATTATCTTATAACTTCTGAACAATTCTATAATTTTATCAAATATAATCAAAAGCCAAATTGATTACATAAACTTCATCTTTAATATGTACGCATATTAGAAGATTGTTTGCATATATCTTATTAGGGGACAGTGCCTATCTTTTGTACGATCTCAAGCTTCGTAATGACTAAATTTTTCCTATATTTCTGAATAAATGCGACTCCGTAATTTATCGTCGGTTGCGGCTACCTCTGTCGTATCTGCATTTCTTTTGTGTCAGCATTTCACGCAAGAGGGGACGTCTGTATTGTAGCTTGCTCCGAATGCAGATACAAAACAAATGCAGATACGACAGAAGTAGCCGCAACCGACGATATTTTAACAACTGGGCACTTTCCCCTAGTTTTGAAAATATGGGTGTGATTAGTCACATTTATTGAGAAACATAGAAAAAAATCATTATGAAGCTTGGAATCGTACGAAGCATGAGCACTTTCCCTTACTACCTATGGACGAGTATTTAAAATAGACAAAAGGTAATGGTCCAGATTCAGAGACTTTTTATTTTTCCTGAATTTCAGATGCTGTATTTTCAATATCAATTTTAAAGTAAATTTCTAAGTATTTATTTCTGAGTAAACGATAAACATCAAACATTATGCACGTAAATATATAATAATGTTCAATAAATTTTGAGAATTTTCTGATTCAATAATTTGAAAACAATTTGAAGCACGAAAACTGATACCCAGTTGAAGCAAAACTTATGTTGAATTTATATCATCGTATACTTAGTACTTAACTCTACCTTATAAAACTTCACATTTAAGCACTTTGCAGAGATTTTACCATGGGATAAGATTTTATTTCTGTGAAATACAAGCTGGATGTGCTTCTGGTTCCAAATTCAATTCCAAGAAAAATGTCGTTCTTTATCAATTGAAGAAAATCTTATATGCAATTTTGTTGGAAGAAGAATATGCTTCTATTTCTTATTGTTGCAAATGAAGCGAGTTACCTCTCGGAAATATCACTCTCTCTACTATTCAATTTTAAACAACATTGTGCACACATTCGTAATCAATAAAATAGAAACTTCTATTTATATTCCAAGAAATCTCACGACTATTTAGTTTGAATTTGGTTTAATTTTCTTAATTTTCATTTAAAATTGTTAAATTTTGTATTGCCTAAAAAAATATTTTTGTATAATTTAGAAGTTCTTTAGACAACATTCACGGCTAAAAGTGTTTTTCTTTCACAGAAATAGTGCATTAGAGAAACTTTTCAGTCATTGGCACTTAAATTTGCTAATTAATGTAAATACCTCGTGGTTAGAAAAAAGTTATTTTTTCTTTGTGTTTTTAGCAGAAGACCAATATAGAATTACCTTTTTGTCAATCTAATTAACTTTTCTAGTAGCAAATTACGATTCTTCATTTCGAGAGGAATAAGATAATAAGTTTACAATGGAAAGGGAGTTGGTGAAAATAAAACTGACTTATTGTTAAGAGAGAAGGACGTGTTCCATAATCCAACACTTTGTTGAAAATACCATTCTGTAAAGTAGATGATCTAACGTGAAAATATTTCAACATAGGGAACGGAAAAAGATGGAAAAACGTTCTGCTAGAGTGATTTTCAATCTAGCTAGAGGGTACTTGAAGGATTGAAAATTGCACATTGGTTTTCTCAGCTTTTTTCCACAGTGTGTGTCATTTTCACCACCCCCATTTTCACCATTTGACACATTTTCAATTTGCTAGTACTTTGGATATTTTGTAAATATCCTCTCCTCTGCAACTCCTGTTATTCCTTCGACTATGTAGCTACTGTATAGGGGAAAGGCTCATAATTTTGTCCAGTTTCTTATTTTGGACACTTTGAGGATAAAATTGGACACTTAAAATAAATTAATTAAAATGATGGATTTTTATTCCAATATTTGATGAATAATGATATAACATGCACTTTCTTAATTTCGGCCGTTGAGGTTCAAAGTCATGATCACTGAGGCTGTCGGGTTCCCCATGTACTAAATTTCGGACTCCGAAAGTCTATGTTTTGTGCTATATTGTGTATCTGTGTGTGTGTTCTTTCCCACCGTCACAGGGAGAGAGGTAATTGTACTGACCCTGGTGGGGGCAGTCGGGGACAGAGCTTGATAGTGAGTGGATGTTTTAAGTTTTTTCCTCCCGTCAGGAGGGCGAAGGTGAAATGTCAGTGGGGTGCTGAGGAGGCTCCTTGTGGTCCAGGAGAACTTTGTCTTGCTGATGGCGCCCACCGTCTGTTTCCCACGGAGGGAGGGAGACGTTTCTTTACCGGTTCAGCAGACAACGAAGTCCAGAAGACCCGAGAAGAAAATCCATCTACCGGTCGGAGGGGTTTTATAATGGGAGGCTCCAGGCTCGCCTCCGGACATCTTCACCGAAAGATCACCGGGTTATCGACTTCAATGTTGCGTCAGTGGAGAGAATGCGGATCAGCGAAGTTATCATTCTCCCGTCTTCCGGCTCCTTAGATCTCAAGGATCATGCAGAAGAGAGACCCTACGTTTATGCCATCGGATATCATCGAGGATTCAGGATCAACAAAACCTTGAGTATCATTTACCCCATTACTTGTCAACTCCTTTTATATTTTGTAACTTTGAATTAAAGTATTAACATTTATATGGGCCATAGATCGATAGTTTTCCCTAAGTGATGTTTAATTTGGATCGGAAGGTTTTAATGGGGTCTAATGTAATAAAGAACAAAGTGAACATAGGATCTGAGTATTGTCATTCTTTCGGTCCTTTCGGTGGTGCATTGGAGATAATCGGGTAGAGGGGACTGTGAAGGAAAGGAGTGAGTAAATGATTCTGCCCATCATTTTTAGAGCCGATTAGGAGAATTCAGCATCGGTGAAACGGGATAAATAAGCAATTTTTTCTTATAAACCTAAAACACTCTTTACAATGAATTCTATCTAAATATTTGTTCTTTTTGGAAGATTTTAACACTAAATACGTTAAATTTTGAATATGATTTGAGTTGAAATTGCTTTGTTGAAAATTCAGTGTGAGCAATTGCTTACGAGAAATATGACAGAAATTCATGTTTACTTCAGTCTTATTTAGCTGTGGTGAAGTACTAACAATGTTTCTTTGCTTTCTTGAGTGATATTATTAAATATTCATTGAATATTGTGTTGATTCACGTTACTGGTGATTTGTACATTTGATCTGAAGTGAGATTTGCCTTGTGAATTAGATTTTTCGTGTGAAAAATGGGAATTTTTTAAGACATTCACCAGTGAGGTGATACTCCTCATTTTGGACAGGTGTTTTTCTCACGAAATTTCGTGAAATTTTAGCTTTTGTGATGACTAGGTTGGACAAATGCCTGGAGAAACAAAGGAGCATCATCTCTACAAAAGGCTCCGGGAAAGCTCAGGGAATGTGCGAATCCGCACGTACATGGAGTACCGAAGTCAACTCACTTTAATGAATGATATGGAAAGTTTCCGGGTTTTTTGTGACATTGTACGGTTCCCTTTCATGATTGGAAAGAGGACTTGGTAAGATTAGTTCTTGAAATTGAGAACAATGGGCATCCTGTTGAGGCGGATTAGCTATCCAAATTTACAGCCAAGTTGTCCAAAATAAGAGTCAAATTCACCTCTACATATCAATTAATTTTTAAACGTATTAAAACTAATTTTAGTAAAAACAAAGACAATAAACCCTTGTCAAGTTTCTAAACAACCCTTCTGAAGAAAGAGTTACAAAAAAACTCAATTAGTATTGAAAATATCGCACTTCAAACTTGGAAAATCAATGCTTATAAGCAGACTGTCCAAAATTATGAGCCCTTACCTTATCTGTAAAGAAATCATAAAAAGATTGTATGGAATTTAATGTAATTCCTCTCAATTATGAATTATGTTTTGTTACAATAATAATTATAATGCGCTTAGAGAAATCACAAATAGTTTATTCTAAACAAATATGAATCAGTTAATGTCCTTGGTGAGATTCTCTACAGTCTAATTTTAGAGAGGATTAAGTTGAGATGGCCTTATAATAAATCAAACCTATCTCCCAAAACTTAGAACTTCTTCTTGCAAATTAATTGGTTTTCATTTTTTCTTAAACACTATTAAAACTCTAATAAATATACACCAAAATATTTCTGCAGTATTTTCTGTGTAGAAAACATAAAAAGTTAATATAGAGTATAACAATTAATTTTTTTTTTACCTTGGTGGTAACTTTACAATAAGCAGCTTTAAATCATTCTTGAGATGTTTCTTCACGATTCGAAAAAAATCATACAGCTTAGGTTGTCCTCAATTGTTTCAAATTAAAGCTGAAATATCTTTAAAGTTGCCTATAAATCAGTATTTTAATCCTCTCATCCTTCAGGAAAATATAGAACTCTTCTTGAACAGAGAAAGAGCGGAATACAACATTTATTGCTAGCACGTAAATAAAAATAAATTCACTCATCCTCTGACTTGGTATACTTTTTTTGTTTCATACGAAGTGATAATAACTTTGTTTTCGTTAAAATTTCTTGAAAAATAGACCAGCACCTCATTCCTAGTCGCTTAATAGGTCACATTTTATGTACGTGAAATCCCTAAAATATTTACTCAAAAGTTAAAATCATAATGTTGGTCTCAATCTCAATTCTGAGAACAAGATCAAGATCCAAATATTCAACTGTCAAATATTATTTCTAAGATTAAGAAATCAAGATTTTCCACATTTAACGAAACGTCAATATTGAAAAGCATCTCAATATCCCTGCAGAATTTGTTGAAATATCGCTGTAAAAATTAGAAAAAATAATATTAGACTGTAACAAATATAGGGGAAACTGGGGCACCACCAAACAGGGATACCACCAAACACTGCGATTTTTTTAATAGGTATTACACCTCATGTTATTTACATTTTCAATATACCTTCTTTATAATTAATAGTTGTCGTGAATCCTAAATTAACTTCAATGAGTGAGAAAATGAGGTGTTTTTTGGTGCCCCAGAAAGTGTTTATTGGTACCCCGGGTGGTTGGAAAAAAGCTAAAAATGCATGGTGACATAATTTTCCTTTTTACGAAAAATTGAAGTGCTTCACATCATCCTTGTATACATTAATATGCAGCCTATACCTAAGACTATAACATGGGGAAAGCCACATTTTTCTAAAATTCACAGTTTTCTTAGGAAATTCAGTCAAAATCGCATCTTTCAAAAGTGTTTGGTGGTATCCCAGTTTCCCCTAAGAGGTCATAATCATCTAAACAGAAAGTGCAAATACTAGGCGTAATTCTTTTGCAGGTACTACCAGGGTGTTGTACTTCCATACACACATTTTAGAATATGCACCATATTTCGATTAAGTTGGAGGTTCAAAAATACCGTATTTTTATATTATTATCCTTTTTGAACCCCCTATTCCAAAAATATTTCTTATAGAACAAATTCTATGTAAAAATTATTGAAAATCTTCAAATTGTTAGTTATCTTGAATTTTGATAATTCCAAGAACCTCCAAATTCTTCTTGAAATGATTTCAAAAAATTCAGAAATTTAACTTTTCAAATCTTGAAATGTTGGTTCCAGAATTGGAAATCTTGAAATTCAGTTTGTATCTTCAATACCAAGATTCCAAGATATTTGACAGATTTGACATCTTAATCTTGATTTTTTGATTTCAGAATACCAAAATCTTGAAATTTTCTTGATCCTGATTTTGATTTTGATCTCAGAACTGATGCGCCATTGTTGGATATTTCTGTTAGATATTTATGAATTTATTGAATTTCGTTCTACTTGTCTTTAGTTCTTAAACTTAAGATTTCCCTTTGCGTATAGTGCACTGTGTCTTCACGAAACACTCATATGAATGTATGGATATTTGATGTTTGTTATGAATTTTGTCCAATGAAAAGTATCTCGACTGAAGTATACAACTTAAATGAAAATTTTATGCTTTCACACAACTTTTGTTGATAAATTGACAACTTTGGTTGTAATACATAAGGTTTCACACTAATATCTAGTTTTAAAACCATATTAGTGTACATTGGGCTTAGCATAGCTACATTTTATAGTATCCTAAGCACAGTAATAATACATGTTATCCTAGTATAATCTTTTTGTTGTAGAAAGTTAATACAAAGGTGTTTTTTCTGCAATATTTGCTATATTTTACAACATGTGAACCTAGATTTAGCATAATGCCCAACGCACAATAACTTTTGTTTAGTAAACATGTTTTTGACATTTCAATGAGAGTGAATGAAACATAGATCTAGTCATCTCGCTCACTCTCACAGGAAATTTCGAAAACATATTTACAAACAAAAATTATTGTGCGTTATGACCAGCGCACAATAACTTTTGTTTGTAAACATGTTTTCAAAATTTCCCATGAGAACGAGCGAGATGACTAGATTTACGTTTCATTCACTCTGATTGAAATGTAAAAAACATGTTTAGTAAACAAAAGTTATTGTGCGTTGGGCATTAGGCATAACGCTAAGCGATGTTTCTTTTTGTTACACAAAATTGAAATTGAATTTCAATTTTGTCAGACAATAAAATTGCAAATGCTTTCCTTGATCCTTTTTTCCGATTTAAATTTTAAATTTTTATATTTTCCTTTCCGATGATTTATCGTTTTTCAAATTAAAATCATATTATAAAATTAAACTAGTATACCAAATATATAAAAAAGAGTGAGCGAAAAATATGTTGGTGTGAAAATTGAATTGATTACTGTTTTAAGTACTATTCACAAAAGTAATAAAATATTAAGTCATAAAGAATAAATTTTTTAAATCCATAAAAGTATTTGACTGTCTCTGAATGCGTTTTTTTGAGAGCTTCAAATGCTTTAAAGCTCTTTTTGTAGAATTGCATGAAAATAATATTAGGGATAAGCTGGGGAATTTAAAATTTATTTGGAGATATAGCGTAAATAACGTGAATAAGAGTAAAATCTGAAAGAAGTGACAAGAATACAGCATTCAATGTGATTCTATACCTTAATTTAGGATGTTAATCAATTGAAAATTGTTTAATTAAAAATTATTAATATTGCAAATAGTTGAATTTGAATTTGTTATTTAGTTATTTAACTAAATTCTCGAGGCATATTCATAAAATGAAACAAAATTAATCATAACTAATCCAATATTTCATATCTGTGACAAAATTATATAACATGACAATTACCGTAAGTTTCCGTCAATTAATAACTTTATTATGGTTTGTCGTGTGAGAAATTAAGTTACATGAATGTGACTGTAATGTATAATACCTCATGATACGCTAAATAAATTTTTGAAACCCCAATTAATTTTAAAGTTTGAAGCTCAAAGAGGGAGCTTATAGTGATACATATTCTGAGTTTCCTGCTTGACGATCGATTGCGAAAATACGAAGAAATTGCTCACGATATTACTGTGAGGTGCTTTATCCCCAACTAGTGCTCACTTACCAAAGAAGATCCTATGTTGTGGAAACAAGAAGGATGAGGATGGGAAACTGTGATGACGAAGAGTTATATGGATTAAATTCCTCCGGTGTGGTTAAAATCATACCAATGAATTCAGCCACACTAGGTACTCCTCTATTTGAAGTGAAAACACACTTGTGGAGAATTTATATTTGAGGAGATACTTATGTGTATGAAATGAAGTCATTCTATACTTGAGATTACTTTTCCTGTTTTAAGCATTCAAATGGAAGTAAATTCTTCGAAACACAAATACATCATACAACGTAAATTTCTCAATTTGCAATAATTAAAAGTTTTTCTCATACATAAACTTTATGTCAAATCACTTAATCCATATCCTTGTGTACACATATATTTTTGGCGAAATTTTCTTTAGACTTTACGTTGATCCTAAGTTAAATTATAAAATTGATTCTCCTTCCTACAGAAACCACCTCATTTTACTAAATATCCTTAAGTATAATGTTTCTCTTTTGAAAATTATATGCTCATAGGAATTAGGCTACTGTTTAGAATTACCGTCGTATTATTAAATGTTCACGTCCTCTGGCTTATTGTCTTTAACGTCATTTTATCATATTATGGCGCATTCTGGAAAACTTCACCACCCCCAAAAGGACGCCTCTAAACCATCCTCCCAGAGAGAGATTTTAACCTTTGTGACACTCTCACAATAAAAGATTAAAATTCCTCGTCAGGATTTTATCCATAATATACATAGGCATTCCTTCTAGATATATTGAGCTATTTTATACTTTCAAAAGGACTGAAAGTATCTTGAGATTTTTCCCCCCACAACCCAAAAGATGTCAAAACTTTCTCGCCATAGCTATAAGTTGTATTCGAGTTAATTGACTTAATAAATTTCATTCTCGAGTATGTACAAGTCCAATCAGTTCTTTGAAAGTCATTACAGTTGATAAAAGCCATGTAAATTAAGAGAGAAACTAATATGGAAGGGAAACTTTTCAAATAAATCTCTCCTTCTCTCTGGGAACATTTTCTCTTCATAACTTAATGCATTTGGGGAAAATTTTCCTGTTATTATTTTCCATCATAATCACATTCTGTCGTGCTTTTGTAACGGAAAATTTTCACTCAAGAACTTTCTCGTCAACTTGAAGGACCAAAAATTAAATTGAATATGCAGAAATTCTATAAATTTACAGATTTTATCATCAAGTCAAGATTGAGATATAAAATTTAATTATCATCATATCGATTTACATAACAAAACCCGTTTCATATCTAAACAGCTTTAAGCGAAAAAGAAGCTTACTCACCAGCAACATTTACAACATGAATTTGGAGCTTTTGGGTGGGAAAAAGTCTCAATATTCGACCCCTTAAAAAATAATATTTGGGATATGGATATTGGGGAAATGTTCAAGATTCCACGCCTCAATATTGACTCCCTTTTTCACAATATCATCCACATAGACTCCCCCACTGAGGGAAAAGGATTTTCCTAACCTAAGAGTACCAGATATAGCTCCTAAATTCGTGAATGAGAGACTCAAAAGTAGCTACAAAAGTTTGTGTAGCGGGTGAATATTCACATTTACATTTTATCCATAAATAAATTTCTCACTTAAGTGAATTTTCCATGTCACATTATTTAGTTTCTCGTCTTCTCTTTTGTAAAGTTTCCAAAATTTTGCAGCTCTGCGGGAGTATTCATTTTCCTCACTTTAAACCACACAAAACAACAAACAAGACACATTTTATTTAATGACAGTAAATAATAATTTGAGAAGAAAAAACATTGAGATTGAATTAAATTATTCCTTTGGACTATGTTAGGAATTCTCTTACAAAATTTCCAGGTAAATTTTTCTCCAAAATGTTTGAAGTTTGAATACTTCTTGAAAGCTTAAAATTGAAACATTTTATACAGCATTATTTGCAAATACTTTTTGCATAATGTTATGTAAGCAGATTATATTAACATCAAGTTGAATATTTTCAAAACTGTTACTATTCTGATAGTATAGGGGAGACTGGGGCACATGTAATCATTTTCGATACATGCGAATTTGAGGTGATTTTCCAAGGACACCGTGATTTTTTGGAAAATATTTCTTAGCTCATGTTTTACCCTTGGGTATAGGTAATTCGTCGAGGGTAATGCGGATGCTGGAAAACAATTGAGTTTTCCATAAAAATAAAATTTGTTTCACTGTGCATTTTTCTCTTTTCACAAAATACCTGGGGTAGAAGTAACCACTTTCTGGGGAGGAAGTAAACACCTTTTTTCTCACCCTTGAAATTAACTTTGTACCACTTTCGATTATTTTAATTACTTAAGAGATATATAAAGACTGTATATTTTGCAAAAAATCACTACACTTTTTACAAAGAATAATTAAAATAGCAAAAAAACTAAAAGCATGCATATCAAAGACATTTTTCAATGGATTTTCCCCATATTTTGACATCATGTGACTTTTTATTGAACACAGCGCCACCAATTTTTTTCGTAATCTATGAATTATAGATATTTCGCATGAAGGTCAATTTCCCGCTCTTTTACCTACTCATTTTGTGTAATTGAAATTGCCTGATTACATCTACCCCAAATGCTGTTTTCTGACCAATTATTAATTCTTTTGAAATAATGAGAATCTCAATTTCTCTAGTAAATGCATAAATATAATCCTAAAAGATGTAGGAAAGAACTGGTTCATTTCGTAACATTTCGATTATTTTACACAGTTTTTAATTTCCAGGTGGAAATCCAAATGACCATAATAATCGAAATATCAACATTTTCGGGAAAAATGATTTTTATTTTTAAAGTATTAGGATTTTATTGACCAATTCTTCTGTGGACATACATCCCCGTGGTATCTATGAATGCTTATGGGTTTTATCCTCTGGAGTCTTAAAATTAATGAAAAAAATTACAGTGTTTACATCTACCCCAGTTTACTACTGCCCCAGTTCCCCCTATTGGTATCATTTGCTTATAATCACTTATCAAATATGATTTTCTTAATATACAAAAAGCAAATTAACCTTCTTCAAACTTTAATTTAAACAAGTTTAATCTCGCTATTCTAATAAAAAACGAAAAGGAAAAATCTTTGTCCTGAATTTTTTTTTTAGTAGCGTAGGCGTATCGAATTTTGGCATAGTTTCATGCAAAATCTTGAGTTTGAAATGTTAATACTTTTAATACACATTTAAAGTTTTTTTTCTTTTTAAGGAGTATTGTTTGGAAACTTGTAGATAGGTTATCGTCTTTATCTTATCTAAAACCATTCTCAATATATTTTAAAATTAATAAAAATATAGACACGGCTTTGGGTAATATTTCGACCACCTTGACTACACATAGTTCCTTGCCATTCCGGAATTCTTCTAAAGTTTTTTTTTCACATTATCTCGTTTCTCAAAATCTTTTTTTCTTGTATTGTAATTTCTCTAGAGTATGCAAAAAAAAATCATGGAAATTTTAGGAATACAAGAAGTGGTCGACATTGCAAGCTGTCCGAAATTTGGTGCAGTGCTCCTACATGACTGCTCTTGCTCTTATAAAAGTATGCATAATCGACTTTTCTTTGTGATGGTATCTACGACTGTATTTCCCATTTCTTATCGTATACCAAACCACCAAATAGTCCTATGTCCTCCTGACAAGTCCTGACTAACACAAAGAAAAGAAGAAATACTTGAGAGCTTTCATGTTTGTAAGGGAAGTCGCACACAAAAATGATGTCCAAGTTTAGGTTACTATGTCTGATTTATCATACAAACTGGACCGATCCTTTAACTATGGCAAAAAACCTCTTACTTACTAGGATAATCCCACCTAACAAAATCATACACAGAAATTTCGTAAAATTGTTCGTAAATGTTTGTGAATTCCTATTGGGGACTTACGAAAAGCTCGTAAATCGTATAACCCATAAAAAAGTTTGTAAAAGTTTACATTTTTTCACAAATATTGTTCGTAACATGATCTCTTGGCTAACATTTTTTCTAACTTTTACAAACATTTGTCCGTAAATGTTCGTAAACACACAAAAAATGTTCGTAAAATTTTGTAATTTTTGCCAGACATACAACAAATTCGATTTGATTCTATCCAAATTTGACTGTTATTGGCTCCGACTCCCTTTACGGTGCTATCACACTAGGATTTTTCACAATTTAATTTTAAATTGAACTCAGAAAATTGAGCATTGAAATTGCAAAAACCACTTGAAATTTTTCATAGCCAGGACACATTTTTGCGAGAAATTTGTTAAATTCAAAAAAGCCGCGCAGATAATTATAAGAAAAATGAGTGAGTTCAGCAGTGATGAGGAAGAAATTTTCCTACTTTATTGTTAAAGCTAAATCAGAGAGATCGAGGCTTAAATGCACGAGCACCTGAGGAACGACCCTCAGACTCCACTACACTGCCTTGGCGCTCGTCATGTACTGAGTGACTGGCCGAGCAATGAGCGAATATCTTGCCTCGAGGTGCACGCTATGCTCGTGTGGGACATACGTTTGAGAACGCACTTTGTTTATATTTTCGGAAAATGTCGTTTGACAGCCCGCCAATATTGTCAGAATAAGTCTTAATTTAGGTCTGAAAAGCTTTCTGGCTCATCCTCAGTCACTAATCAAGCCATCTTAGTGAGGAACTGGCATTAGTCTCAGGTATGAAGCCGGCCTAATATTCATATATATATATATATATATATAGGGTAGGGTCAGCCCTTTTCGCCATGTAAGCACCTTTTGGCCACCTAAGATTAATCAACTAATTTAAGGACTTTAAGAATAAGTTGTATTTCAACACTTACAATATATTCTATTCTACTATTATAATGGGTTATTACATCTCTTAATTATTTAAAATTCATTTTAAAACAAGTGGCGAAAAGTACTGAAACAAGCGTAATTGGAGAAAATGCACATGTTTCAGTGAGATTCACCAAAATTTTCGAAACAAATCCTAGATATATAGATAAATACTGCTTCAAAGTATCTTTATACAACAATTCAATTTCATCTGACAAAAATTTCACACCTTACGAGGCCATTAAATCCTAAGGGTGGTCAAAAGTACTGACGCTGCACTAAAATGTTTGAGAAAGAAAGGGTTTTGAATTTTGGATTCATAAAATTTTTTGGTCTAAAAGGTATGTCGGAGTGGAGGCTATCAAATTGAATTCGTTGTGTTTTTGAAAAGAAAAAGAAGAGTGAGAAAGAGTGGGATAGACATAGAGTAAGTATGCCAAATTTCGGCCAGCTTTATATTTCGGCCACTTTGAGTGTAATTTCGGCCAAGCAATTAAATGAATTAGAATATTATGGATTTAATCTTCGAATAATCAATTAATTTACTTCTCTTTTAAATATTTACTCATTTTAGGATGTATTAACACAAAAATCGGTAAATTTTACTTACAATTTGAATTTAAATTGTGTTATAAAAATTCAGTGTGGAAAGAGTTTTACAAAAAATGTGACAGATTGCTTGTGTTTCTAGCAGTCTTGTGATTTGTGGTGAAATGCAGAGGGTTTTCCTTCGATGTTTTTCATGAAAATTGGTTAGTTTTCATTAAAGGCTCTTTCTGTTTAAGTTAATAGTGAATCAATCTTTAAATTTCCGGTAAAATTTCCCAGCTGGATCCTGTATTTCGCGTAAAAAAGTAGATACCTTGTGAGCGTTTCTCCGATGAGGCAATGTTGTCTATTCCGGCAACTGCTTCTGCTTTTCTAAATTTCTTATTCATTTTATTTATTTTTTCAAGTTTTGAGTTCTACAATGCCCATAGAAAATAAGCTCGCCTTTATGAAAAAGATGATGTGGAAAAGGCCTTGGAAGAGTACAGGAAGGGCAAACTGCTACGGGAATCTCTGCGTAAATTTGAGCAGATGCCAAGGTAAACTCTTCGGGCCTTCAGGAAAAATTACACGGAAAATCTCAGGGCTTGTCGGTCATATAAACGTAATAAACTAAATATTAAACTCGTTCCGTAAAACGTTGTGAAATTTTCTATCCGTTGCTTCACAAAAGGCGGTCACAAACAAGGTGGCCGGTATTACACTCAAAGTGGCCGGAATACTACCCAAATCAATGTCTATATTTTTATTAATTTTTCAATATTTTGAACTTTTAACAAAGATAATAAACTAGTTTTCAAGGTTCCATACAACCCTCCCGAAAAGGAAGTAACAAAAAATTTCAATATGTATTAAAAATATAGCATTTCAAACTTGGGACTTTGGTGCTTATTTGCAACTATGCCGAAATTTGGCACACTTACCTTATGCAAAATGATTGAGAAAGAAAAGGATGTGAATTTTGATTTAATGAATATATTGCTTAGCCCTTTAAGGACGAATGGGACACCGGTGTTCCACTGATTCCACTTGTCCTTAAAGGGTTAAACTGCATCAACTTTTCATGTTCTAGTCTCTATTTGCAGAAATAAATTAAATTTATATCAATTTATGAATTTTTTCAGTTCTAAAAGATAACAATCTCATTAAAATAAGGTTAGTCAATTATTTAACACGCACACTGCACAAAATATTTATTTTAATAAACCAAACATATTGTTTTTTGCATCCTTTGTAAGGCTTTTCCCCAAAAAAAATTGTAGGAAAAACAAGCCTGAAATAAATTGATTAAATGTACATCATAAATATTCATGTAATGCAAGAGATCAATATACGAATTGATTTGAGTTTGTAGTTGTTGAAAATAATGAAAACCTATGTTCAATTGACATTGAATTCAGCACCCTATCATTGCAGTGCACTCAATGTGAAAATTGCATTTTCTAGTGCAAAAGCCTTCAAACTGACGAGATGCTATTTTATTGGTATATTGGGTATATCTATGAATAAAGCAAACAAATTGGACGTATTAATTGAGCCTCTGGTGAGGCATAGAAATGTCATACTAAACTGTTTGGGTATACTTCAAATTAATTCCCATAATTGCAAATTTGATGAGTGTTCTTCCATTTATAATTCACCCAAGTATTGTGAAAAGCTGACAATATTTCCCAACTAACACTTATGAAGCTATAAATGCGAATTTACATAATTAATGCCATTTTAAATCCTTGCTCATTATATCCTCACATTTACTCATATTTAAAAGATTGATTAACGCAGAGTGTGATCTTGGGATTTTACTGAGAATTATTTATTAATACATCCCTATAGTACTAAGAATACCAAGAATACTCTCCTGAATGCACAATAGAAGGATGATTGAGGAAAAGAAATCACTTGTGTGGTATGTGCTATAAAAAAAACATCAACATCCTCCGCAGTATCTTCAGAATCATCTTAATCCATATAAATTCTATTATATCATAACCGACATTGAAACCGGAAACCCAGATAGGATGGAGAGTGAAGAGCGCTAAAGTGCTCCAACAACATTCCTTCAAGTTTTCTTTTACATAGAAGGTAGTACGTACAAAAAAACAGAATAACAAAACACCCTTGATAGGGAAGTAAATACAATTTTTGGGTTTATTCACCGTGAATCAATATGTAATATCCTGTATTTATTGAAATTCTGTGGGATGAAAATAAAATCACTGACAACAGAGGAAATTTTTTGATAAGTGAAGTGAAATTTTAGGTGTCCAGTATATAACCTAAATATAATCTAGGACATTGAGCATGATGCTGTGGTTCGTTCAATGAGCTTTTAAAGTTGATTTAATGTTGGTGGGAATGGTGGAATCCACGCAAGTTAATTCTCACCTTTGAATGCCTCTTCTAACCATTGTTCACAAATTCCAAACTATCTGTGGGGAACTGAATATGGTGAAATGGAGGCTTGCTATTGAGGATTAAATAGCCCGAATGATATCACACTTTCAGTATTTGAGTGGCACTTTGAGCATCAGTTTGAGATAAAAACCCTCAAACATTTTATTGTAGTTTTTCATATAAATTATTAAATTAATATTTCAAGTGGAACTTTGCACAAGTAACATATGTATGATGCTATTATTACTAATCGTATGCGGACATTTTGTTACAATGTAATCATGTTATGTTATATTATGTAAGAATCTACTGAGTTCGTTTGTAGACCGACCAGGAGCGCCTTCGCCGCGGTGTGAATGCTCCCGGAGTTTTTAGGCAAAGGTCGAGTCAGAGATCTCAACCGCCAAAGACTCAACGATCTTCCTATTGCGCCACTGAGATCCAAACGTACGATGCTGGAGAAAGATTGAAATAGTCACATTTAACATAATTTTTGCTTTTAAAATATTTATTTTTTTTGTTTTTATTTCTAAAGTATCGCTAGGGAGAAATGGGGCAACTTTATATACTTTTTTTATTGTAAGTGTGACCTTTTGTCCACTTTGAGGCTGATGCCATAATCAATGGCTCACAGCTCAGTCAGAGCTAGCCATTTTCTTCTCACAATGCTTGTTAGGGCACTATCATACAGAGCAGTATTAACTGTTTTTTAATCTTTTTCTTAACATGATTAATTGTAAATTTGAAATAAATACTGTATAAAATTATACATCCTATGGATGATTGGCATATACAACCTGTGATGAAGTTTTCCACCGTTTTCACTGCTGAGGCTAGTCATCAACGCTAAGACGGCGGTGGCCGCTAATTACAATGTACTTGTGATATTCCTTATAAATAAGCATTGCTGATGAAGGAAAATCTATCTATATGTATCTATCTTTGAATTGGTGTGGTTTTGAAATTGGGTTTTTCTCTTCAATTTTTGAACGGAATTGAGCCTTATCATGATGTACTTTAGCTTCGCAAATAGTTTGTGGAGCTAAATAGAGGAGCTCAGAGCAAAAAAACGCTATTTTAATAGGGAAATGCATACGACTTAGAGTTTTTTTTGCTCTGAACGCCTTAATTATATCATGATAATGTCCAGTATATCATGATTTATGATCCAGTTTAAGTATATCATCAAATGCAGGGTGCGTGCTTTAAATAGAGACTTATTCATCTTTTTATTCTTACTAATATTTACAGTATACTCTCTCTCAATCGGGAATATGGGGCAAAATGTCATCCGGTTTAGCAATAGAATTGAGCGTCAAAGCCTTTGTAAATTCCACAAAAAGCGCTCAATTATAAAGAATCACGATAAAATAGGAAGAACTACAGCGAATTTGAGCGAGTTAGCTTCAATATTTGTCGCCCGATTGATAAAGAGCCGATTGAGTGAGAGTCTACTGTATTACTACTCAGGTAAAAAAGAAAAATTTTTGTCTTCATGATTTCTCTTATTAGGTGTTATAGATTACATTTATTCGATATATCCCGCTCCCACTGCCACAAAAGACTCCATAGTGGCCCTGAAGCGCTCACACACGCAATGAAGCGGGTCCTTATCCGTACCGCTAATGCAGACTCAATACTTGCTTTTAGATGCGGAACGCTGCTGGGATGTCTGAGCTTGTTGGTTACTATTTCGATAACGCACCACACGTAGTAATACAGGGGATTCAAATCCAGGCTGTTTGAAGGCCAGAAATACTTGGGCCAGGACATGTGCACATTGTCCTTTAACCAATTTTAGATCAAATGTATGCGCGGGCGCTCCGTGTATAAGATTTGTAACTGAGATCCTCTTCGATTATTTTGCGCATCGTGTGATCACTCACTTCCAGAATCGATGCCATTTTCCGGATTGATAGCCTTGGATGCCTTGGATCTTCACAAATCATCGTCTGAGCGCGTTGAATTATTTCAGGAATCTTCATGAAAGGTTTTTTGGCGTGTTTCTTCCCGATCGATATGTCTATATTATCTCATGTCCTGACCCATTGGCTTTCTGAAATTTACGGGCGATAGGGGAGACTGGGGCAAAACTTGTCAAAATGCATATTTAATTCTTTCACGAGCTCTGAGAAAACTTAAACTTTTTATAATGAGCATATTCTTATAGGAAATTTACTGCTCTACAACATTGCAGAAGGCTATTTTCTTCTTAAAACTGCTGGGGCAAATTTTGTTAGTCTTCGGATAATTTGTGACGTTTTACTCTCGCAAACGTTAAAAATATCAAATAGACATATTTTTATAGAAAATTTATTCCTCTACAACTTTGTCGGAGATAATTTTTCCCTATCTTAACGAGAAATGTGCTTAAATTGAGCTAATCAGTATTGATATTTTCTGTAAGCCAAATATTCCAAAAATACGGCTCAAAATTTAATTATTTTTTATTTTACAGAATCCTTCCTCGAATCCCTTGAAACTTTATAAGTTTAAGAAGGTTCATGAAGGCTATCTATAATAAAAATTTCAAGCCTCAGTCTCTTTTATTCTAGAAAATAGTTAATAGTTAATAATAGTTAATTAATTTAAATTTTCGTTTTGACAAATTTTGCCCCAGTCTCCCCTACTGTGAGTTTTGTGTACGAGAATTAATCAATTTAAAGCTCACTCTGTATATCGTGATAATGACCATGATAAATTCTTCTTTTATTCTTATAAACATCAATATTACACTTAAAATGTCTGTGAATTATAGTTCAAACATAGTTTTAAATAAATTATTATTAAAATAAATAAATTTTTGTTGTTAATTATCATCTTATTATCATACTATGCAAAATAACCACTATATTATTAATCTTTTTAAAGAAAATCTTGGGAACGTCATTAATACGGCAAACAAGGGTTTGGAAAATCTAAAATGATGGAAAATTTTAAATACAGACTTTTTGATATAAAACCGAATTTTGAAAGTGCACAAAATTCCCTTCATAATACTGTAATATTCGAAAAATCGAAATTTTAAAAATGCCACTCAAATCCTCAAAGTGCGATATATGTATATGGTAAGTAAGCAAATCAACAATGCAAAACGTTGTTTCATTGAACGCAATTTCCATTTAAATGCCTTTACAAAGGTAGGAAACAAGAGGATCAATACAGTATGTCAGAAAATTATATTCAGTTACCAAAAAAAATGTGTCAGAAAAATTTAAAATTTTGCTCCGTAAAAGCCTAAATCTTTAAAAAAAAATGGGTCTTTTAAGAAAAATCCAAGATGGTTACAGGTAAAATGAAATCCTCCTTATTTTTCCTTTTCAAAGCTTGCATCAAAGTTTCACTGCTTTTAAAGTTCTAAATTGAATAACTAGTAAAATTTGATTTTCTACTGAAGTAATTTAATTCTTTTGCTGGTTATTTTTGCTATGACCTTTAAAAATAACTTTAAATCCCACTAATTTATCCATCTATCGCAACATTGATATTGCGTTTTATTTATAATATCTACTTTTTATATAGCAATGCAATATAGAATATGCTTGAAATGCAATCAATAAAAGACAACGTAATTGGAAGACAGGAAATCAGGATTATGTACCGAGTTACTTTTTTATGGATTTTCCATTTAAAAAAAAAGGAACGTGCTTCAATATGATCTAATAATCTGCATTATTTAATAGTACTTTAACTGTTCGATCCCCACGAGAAAGCAGTTTTCACAAAGCCCCATGAAGAACTTTAGGGAATAGTAGGGTACCTTTGAAATGACGTACCTTTGAAATACAATTTTTTCTCCTATTTCTAAATAGAAATGCGTCTTATAATAATGTAATTTAGCTTCAAAAATAGTTTATCAAGCTAAATTACAACATGGTGAGGTACAGTTCCATTTAAAAATATGAGAAAAAATCCTATTTCAAAAGTTACACTTATTCAATAGTGTCTACTACCTACTATGTCTTCCCTAATATTATTATTATTAGAGATAAATATTATATTACTATTTAATAATAATAATAATAATATTATTTAATTGACAAACGAAATTTAGTCAGAAAAAGCTAAATTTGGTAAGTAATGACACAAAAAAATCATTTTGATTCGGTAAGATTAGAATTATCATTTATTATTAGTTTATTATTATTATTTTATTCCACTCAGGTGCTTTTACACAAGATCGCACCGCATATCTTCATATTATTAGTTTAAATTCGCTAAATTTACCCAGAACTGTCATTAATTTTGTTTTTACGGTTTTGTTACTAATCTTTTTATTAATTGATTCTTTGAAGTTTTACGTGCCTGAATTAATTAAATCAACTAAATACACTTTTTTCCGTTTACAGTTTTTTCACATTTACCACTTTGATGTTTTATTTATTTTATTTTCTTTTTGTATTCTGTCAAACCCGAATTCAATGTTTGGGTTACCATATTATAACATCTGAACGTTTTTGCAATTTTCTAGAATTAATATACTTTTGACCTACATTTGCGCAGTAATTTGGAAGCTGAATCAAGATTATACATAAGAAACTACGTAAATAATGTGAACGTCATTCTGGGATAGTGAAGCTAAGTTACAAGTTTGAGAATTTCGCATAGCTGGGATGCTTTACCCCTTTTTATCCTCACAAGTTGGACATCGAAAAAGAAAGTTCAAGAGGTACTTCCTAAAATAAAGTCCTAAATCTAAGCTTTTCTTCATTAATGATGGTAATATATCTTTATATCCACTAGCACTGCTGTTCATCATTGAACACTACCTACTCTAGTTCTTGATCAAAAAGTTCATCCTGCCTTCAAAAACTATTAATAAAACTTTAACAATTTAGAATAGACTAACCAAACAGTAAAAGAAACGACATAGTAGAAAATTTAAAAACTAATAGATCGTTCAAATTCAAATAAAATTCCTTCAAACAGCCAGAAGAAGATGCGATACAGTGCCGAAAGCTTTGGGACATGGTATGTTTTAATGGTTTTAATGGATTAGTAGACTATCACACAAACGCTGACTGTAAGGACAATTTATCCTAAAATAGCAGAATAAATATTTATCGTCGTTAACCATTAGAAATTATAGGACAAGTATATCGATTTCTTGTTCGCTATAACCCATTTTAATAAGTCGACATTTTGACTTATCCTACATCTTTCTTCTCTTCCAAAACCATTCGTTTCTTTCGAAAACGGCTTCATTTTTATTTATATTTGGAACGTATATACTCAGGCAGATAGATATTACGTAGATATATCGCTAGAAAACTAATAAGAAAATAACAAAGGTTGGAGATAGAGACTTGAACAGTTGAGATGGTTTTTCAAGGTCAAAGGTTAAAAAGGCTCCACATAGCACATTTCTCAACCAAATGGGGTCATGTTTGGCTCGTTGAAAAGGTCTTGGAATTCTTGAAAAGCCTGAATCGATTACAATCGATTATGAACCGTTAATAAACTGATTTATAACCGATAACTAATTCCTATACGAAATTGAATAATATTTCTGCTAACGTAGTTGTGAACGGTTAATGAACCGGTTATGAATTGATAAGTAATTTATAACTGAAAGTAAATATTAATTACTATAACTATTTTGAAGGAATTACAGAACCTACACTAAAATAAATCCAAAAAGTTAAAATAACATTCCGGAAATGTTTATTTTACCCTGCAGTATTGATCCGAAATCGGTGTAAATATTATGCTTTTAAGGTGTAATAGGAGTTAAAGTTACCTTTTTTCATGTTAATTTTACCCTTAAAAAGGTGTAAAATTAACATTAAAAAATGTTGATATATTTTTACACCTATAAAGTGTTAATATTATGAGGAAAAAAATTAATCGCACCCCCTTTTTTCTCAGTGTAAGTCACGAATTCGAGCACTTAGCAAAGCCTTGCAACCCCTTTTTATTATTTTTTTTTATAAATCGACCTATATAGAAGCTATTAAAAGCATAAAGGGCTTTATGGCTGTAAATTTTATCTTTTGAGAATTCGTGTACAATATCATTAAATTTGTGAACGAACAACTATGTTATCAAGAAGTTTTCAAATTTATACTTATCGATTTTTAAAAATTAGTATAATTGTATCAATTAACCTGTCCAACTCTTCTGGTATCAGTCTTACTGGACTTTCAATAAGAAATTTACAACCGTTTTTCTTTCCCATTCATCTAACTCAAAATGCTACAGATAAGAAAAATCGATTCTGTTGTCTGTACGGAGGATGTCTGTAACGGCAAAACGAAGACGAATGGAATTCCTTGAATATTTTAAATAATTCTGTGTTAATTAAAAATGGCAATTAAGAGAGTGGTGGAGTAAAAGTTTTCCCACTCTAAACATCCCATATCAATATTTCATTGAGGCAATGTTCAGTGTAGTTGAAAAATCTCATTATGGTTAGTGATATAAATAAACCTCATAATTTGTGTGAAGTTACAAAAAAAGACTCAAGAAAAAAGTTTAAAGTTAGTTATGTAAATTATCTCCCTAAAGTTAATGGTTAGATTATCCAAATGCAGAATGAGATGAAAATTTGTTGTGATATTTTAATTTATTCTTTAGCTGTATCGTCTTCCAAGTTTATGAGAAAACATCCCACCCGCAGAGGGAAAGTCTGGCAAACTTTTCCACGCATTCCCACATCAAATATCAACTATTTTTATAGCAGAATAAACTCCAAGCATTTGTTTGTAGAGGAATGTAGGCAGGGTTTGCACGTGTGAGCTTTCGGAGGATGCGAATTTTCTCTTTGTTTGCAAAAAGTTGGTTTCACATTTCTTAGCCATAAGTTAAGTATTTACCAACCTTATCTTCATTGTGTCTTATCTTCAGGCAGCCAAGTCCTTCTTTCTTAGGATCACAAATAGAAAATTGGCCCAAAATAGGTAATTTTGATGACGTACATTTCATTTGATTTCTCATAGTTAAACTAATTTCTAAGAAAGATTACTTACACAGTGGATGAAGAGTATACTTGAGATGATATTTACGTAGGGGGAAGTGGGGCACGTTTTAAAGTGGGGCACATTTGAAATTGGGATTTTTCACCTGTTTTCAAGTAAAATTGAGCCTTGTCGTGATATAAT
Source organism: Phlebotomus papatasi (assembly GCF_024763615.1). NCBI lineage: Eukaryota > Metazoa > Arthropoda > Insecta > Diptera > Psychodidae > Phlebotomus > Phlebotomus papatasi. The sequence goes on from NC_077224.1 coordinate 56,866,410, forward strand.
TTAGCTGCACAAACAGTTTGAGAAGCTAAATTACATTATGATGTAGCTCAGTTCCACTTAAACATAGGAGAAAAATCCTAATTTCAAGGATGCCCCATTTTTAAAGGTGCCCCACTTCCCCCTAATAACTTTTGCATCGGAGGGAAATTATTTTCACGGTGGCGGAAATTTTGCAAGTACTACGCTGTGTGTGGTTTCAAACACTGAATGTGTGAGTGTTCGCACATCCATCAGGCAACTCCAGCTTGAAAATCATAACCTCTACAGTAGACTCTCTCTCAATCGGGCATATGGGGCAAAATGTCATCGGAATTATCGAGAGATTTGGGCATAAAAATCATTATAAATTCCACAAAAAGTGCTGAAATTTAAAAAATCACAATAAAACAAGAGGAAATACAGCAAATTTGAACAAATTTGCTTTAAAATCAAACGTGAAAATCGTCAACAAAATTTTGCGCCCGATTGAAAAAGAGCCGATTGAGTGAGAGTCCTCACTCAATCCTGCAGACCAGATGATTAATTTTTTAGGGTTGCCACATTTGAAATTTTGACAGTTTAGTCGATTTTTCGATATTCATTTGGAAGAAAAAAAAACAGTGCTCCAGAAAATGTGAAAAAAGTGTTTTAAAGATCTTCTTTTAGTGCAGTGATAGTCCGCGGGTTCACTAGGATACAGTATAACAATCGAAAAATAACTTTTAATTGTGGATAAAATTTATTTCGAGAAAAAAGCAATGACAAACCCGAACCCCCATCGTGTGAACGCTGTCTCTGGGGGCAAGAATCGCACAAATCGTCATATTTTTTTCATTTTCCTGCCCAGGAAAAACCAATAATTCTGTCATAGAGGACTAGGCATGCATAGAAACCTAAAAGATCAGAGAACTTTCTGGTGTAGTAAAATTCATTGCCCATTTTACAATTTAGTCAGAAAAAAATCCTCAATATGAAGCACGAGAAAATGTGCGAAGGCTGCCTACATTCCCCTACTCCAACTCAATCCCATCTCTGCTAGTGGATAAATTTGCATTTGCAATCTATGACTTTGCTAAAAATGGGAAAGAAAGGGATCAAAGGAAGAAGAGTTGAACGGATGATTCTTATACATACATACTCCGCATACTCCTGTATCGAAGTTTCTCCCATACATTTTTATTCACTGAAAAATTCCATGAAGAAATTATATTGAGACAAAATTCAATATCCTTCCATTATTTTATAGCCTTCACCTCTCACCAAGTTCTTTTATTGATACAATAAAGTCCTTGGGTGATATACTACGGCTTACAAAATTAAATAAAAAGAAACGATATTTTTATGAGTCACATTTTCTCCCTGAAGACCTATTAAAAAGGATAACATCCTTCGAGAACTTATATTTTAAATCCATCAGGACTCACTCACAGCACGTTACAACCTTCAATGTCGTGTGAATTCCAGTGAAAATTTCTGTGACTTTTCAAATTCCGGAAATACATAAATGTATGCATATTTCGAAATAACTGCCATAGCTAATCGAAAATTCAAATGAAGGGAAATTGCTTGTCGATTTGAGCTTGTCGCTCCCGTTGTATCAGAAAAAAAAAGTGTGAGATCAATAAATCTGAAGCATCTGTCAGGGTGTATTATAAAATTACACACATGAGCTTTCAATATGTCAAGGATGTTTTTCACAATAAATTCCTGCCCCCCCAACTCCTTTGTAGACCCACCTACTCGTCACATGGGCATATTTTGTGTGTCAAAAACCCTCAAAATATCCTTCACAAACTTTTTTTTGTCGTCTAGCATGGGAATTTCTTCTTGGATGGTAAATAATTTTAGACATTCACATCACAGGTTCAGTCGATGTAAAAAAAAGCCGTGTTGTGGCTTAAATTAAATTACAGCCTAGGTCTCCCCCATTGATTTCTGTGCATTCACTCGCAAAATTCAACAAACCTCAGCCCACAGCATCACATTTGTTTGTCTTTTCAATAACGAACATGGGCTTTGCAAGAGCCCTAATCATGAGAGTGTCGCTATTCATTGTGACAATTGATATATCAAGTCGGGATTATGTTATCAAAAGGGAATTTAGAAATTCTACAAGAAAAAAAAACATCTCTAATTTTATTTGAAACCGTGAAGTATAGAAAAAAGTATCATGTTCACATGAATTTCTATGCAATTGATTTTATACATGAGACGTTATTGTTGAAAAATATAAATAAACAACACCTAAAACCATTGTTTGGTAACACATTTCTGTCTAATAAGGTGGTGGTACGATTTAATGTCATTCCCCGTTCTATGTCACCTTAAATAAATTTATTACTTTTATACTATAGCTATTTTAAAAATTGCAAAAACTATGATAATTTTGTATGATAAGGAACTCTTGAAATGACTTATTTGATGATATTTCTCTTTAGATTTAGATCTGATGTAAGGAAATGCTTTTAGGCTTCGCACATATTCTGGCTTCGAACACTTCATATTTTTTCCATATTCATTCAATGACTCGAACCAATTTTTTTCCGAAAATATGAAACTCAATACTAGTTACTAAGATATATTATTAGGGGAATGTGGGGCACGTTTGAAAGTGAGGCAGCTTTAAAATTGTGATTTTTCACCTATTTTTAAATAAAATTGAGCCTTATCGTGATATAATTTAGCTGCACAAACAATTTAAGAAGCTAAAATACATTATGATATAGCTCAGTTCCACTTAAACATAGGAGAAAAATCCTAATGTCAAAGGTGCCCCACTTCCCCATAAAAAGGAAAGATTATTTAAAGTAGTATGGGAAGAAATATGAAGTGTTAGAAGCAAAAATGTATGCGAAGCCTGAAATCCTTCCCCTAGTAACGTAATAAATTTTGACTGCAGCAGATTGGGCAGTATTTTGTCTAAAACGGTCATTGAAGTACCTTTGAATCATTCCTAAAAATGTTTTTTCCAGGTCAAAGGTTTAAAAGGCTCTTGAGAGTGTATTTCGATCACTCAGAATAAGTAACGAACAACTCGCGAATGGCCAACTTTACAGGAGAGCGATTTAAAGCTGAGATTTGCATTTGCTAATAAATCAATTAATTTAACTTCACTTTCCTAATATTGTACATCAAACGAAAGGATTCGATAATAGCTATCTTAATTCTATAAAATTTTCACAAAATAATGTGTATTTTAATAACTATTACAATATTTTCCGAGTTGAAACATATTTTTCCTGAGTTGTCATATCAAAAGCTCAGGATAAGACCCGAACAACTCGAGTTTCCCACGCTGCCAAAAGACCCGGCTGGTCACGCATCATTTGTCAAAATTGTTTTGATATCATTCCCCATACGCAGTACTATCTATGTATACCAATTGTACTAAGTAATTTTTTCAAGACATTTTAACACTTTAAAACCCGAGCCAAAAAATCACGTAAAATACCAAACTGGCATAAAATGCCAGTGTATATATTCTACACAAAAAAGCAATTTTTCAATAGTTTTTCGTTCCGTAAGACTTCTACAGCAGTACTTATCTAGGACTCATAAATTATTTTTTCAATAAATAGCTTCCCATTTTTCTTGTTATTTTTTATTTATCAACCTAATTATTTCGTATTTGGGCTCGTTGTAAAGGTCTTAGTCTGATAAGTTTGAACCAGTACCAAATGGTTCTAAACCGGTAATAAATGGGTTCATAGCCGATAACTAATTTTTACCTTAAAATCAATTTTATTATTCCTAAGCTATTTTTGAGTGATCTTTTAAGTGATTTATAAAACGATTGAAATCGGTTGGGAACTGATAAATGATGAATAATACGAAAATACTTTTGAGGTATAGCATTTAATTCACGACGTCACGAGTTCGAGCATTCAGCTAGGTCTGCGATGCTTTGTCACCCCTTTAACCCAGTAGTTTTCAGATGCAAACCTTTCCCATTTCATAAATTAATAGTACTTTAGGCTTAGAAGAAAATTATAGGAATGTCCTCTAGATACAAAGAAAGGCATGGCTTTAAAATTATGTTCAGTCTAAACTTTATTGGTTCCAGTTGACTAGTTTATAACTTATAAGAAAGCTTCTCTTAAAAGTGTCATTAAATGTTATTCATGTTATTCTATCGATTCTATCGTAAATAAAATTGAAAATTGAAATCTATACGAATATTATTTTTGGATTTTCCAAATACATAAAATCTATAAAATTTGCAGAATTTGTAAATTTTTAATTCTTATTTAAGGGCTATTACATAAATATATTACAGTATTTAATTCGATCCTTATAATTAGCCACGTAATTCCTTCGTCCGGGAGTATTTGCGAGATTGAGGTGACGAGATCCTGAGGACCTTTGGGATATAGTCATTCGAGGAGAGATGGAACACCTTTTAAATAAAAGGTGTTCCACCTCTAAATTTAAGATATCAATATTAGAAATGCCTAGATGAAAATAGTCACTTCGAAAAATAGGATTTAAAAAAAGTTGCATTTTGAGGCACTTAAAAAAAGTGCGTGTGAGATGGAACACCCCTAATTTTAACAAAATATTTCTACTTTATTTTATTAATTTAGAATAGGAGGGATGTGATTTTAGACATAAACACTAGTTCATTGAATTTATTGGAGTTTATTTTATTTTTTCAGTATAAATGATTTATTTTGTGGAATATGTGGCTCATATACTTCGATGGCAATTTCGCTGAGTGTATCAAGTCAGTCTTACCAGAAATTCAGGGAAAGTAATTTCTAAGATTTACTTGAAAAGATTTTGAAGAATATTGACCAAAATTCACACCAGAAGTGTTGCCAAAACAATTAAGTTCCATCTCTCCTCAACCCCCAAATACACGTATTCTTATGGCGAAATAAAAATTTTTGGCCATTTTTCAGACATCCAAAAAATTCAATTTCAATTTTCTCGTACAATTTTAAAGGTAGAAAGCTGTAACTTGGGGGTTTTCATTAGAATGTTGAAGGGCACAAATAGACCAAATGAGGTGGAGATCGTGAATAGGGCGTACGCAGGAAGAGAAGTGGTCCATCTCTCCCACTGTTCCAACTCTCCTCGAATGACTATACAGAGTTTCACAGTGCAGTGATGAATCTAATTTGTAAAGTGATTTTGAGACAGATTGCAATCTATAATTAGGAGTTTATAAAAAAATAATAATTAGCTAGGCTTTTAATTTAGATTTCAGTACCAATAACGGTATACACACGAAGTTGTATTCAGTAAAGTTGTTATTTGTTAAATATTAAGAATTTACAACTCTTCCGGTTATTTTTCAGAAGTGTTTTGTTCAAACTGAAAAACTATCTTTTTTCTATAAAGCTTTTGATCATTGTTGTGGGTCTTACTCAGTATTATTAATACTTTCTTGCTCCTGATGTTGCTTCTTTTCTTGTCATTTTGAATTTACAATGAAAAAGACCTTTCAAGCCTTTTACTCCTTTTACTTCTCTTCAAATAAAAATTTAAACGCACCTTCAGGGCATTCACAACCACTTTAGACAAAGAGTAATTTGATAAAGAGATTTTCAAATTTTTGAACATTCTGATTCGAAAGGATTAAGAGCAAATAATTTAATTTACAAAATAGGGGAAATGTACCAAGAAGAGTTGCAACAAGATTAACGAGGATAAATAAGGATTTTTATTTATCAAAGTCAGAAATCAGATGTATTTTTTTATTTCATTGTTCAAGCCCAAAGTGAGAGCAAATAAAGAAATTAAATAAATTAATAAAGAAATTTTGCTTTAAATTTATATTCTAAAATATAACTGATATGGAACTTATACTGAGGGCATATAGAAGTATTTAGTAGAACGTACGCTATACCTTCGGAAGATTTATGCTCCGAACAATTAATTTTTTTCAAGGTGTTTCAAATGAATTTGGGCCATTATAATATTATATTTTACTAACTAATTAAGTCCAATACCTCAAATTTTCAGAAAAGAGCTATGGGTCAAATCCATAAGGAACATTGAGAAAAAATTGAATTGTCCGAAGCTTGAGTCGTCCAAAGGTTACCGCGCTTTCTCCTAGTTAGATTGCTTTAATGACATTATACTAGAATCAATTTAAGTGATTTATTTGTCAATTTTCAATGTTTAGTATTTTGTGATTTTCAAGTTAAACACTGATGTGGATTACGTTTGTTCAGTTTGCCCATGCAATTAAATTTTCGTCGAGTCAGAGCTTTGAGATTTGTACGTGATGCACTAAGATTTCGTGTTTAAACTTTTAATCTTCAAATTCAATTGAAATTCGTTTGTTGAAATCACAAAAATAAATTGAATCACTGTACTTAAACCTTTGAAGAATTTTCCTTATTTTTTCAGGATTATTGCACTTTTCATTGTTTATTTTTTATGCACTTAGACTAGACAAACATGGCGTTGTGAGTCAAGTGCAGAAAATTTTAAAGATCGATTTCTGTACTTTGGAAGTTCTGAGAAACTGTAGGGATACTTCGAAGTAAATTAATTTAAAATTCACATGAAATGTTTTACAAGTCAGCAAGGAAACTTTCCCCATTTTCACCCAATATGTTAACAAATTTCTTGCCATTCTCTCTCCCTCTGTCACACTATTTGATCTTCCTTGAAAGGTACAGTGTTGTGATGGCAAAGTAAACATTCAAAAATTCTTCCATAACATAAGCAAATTTATGCTCTAGAAATGTATATGAATAGGATATTAGATATTCCTTGACATATCAGGTGTTGTCACCTGTGTTGTGTCTTCTATTATAAAATTTAAATGTTATTGATATGCATTTCTTTGCACAATACGCGATAAGGATAAAAAATGTGCTAAGTGATTCATTGGAACATTAAATTTACTCTTGTATTTTTTTTCTTTTTCAGGGAGAGACCCTTTTTCCAACATTAGCACTAAGAGAAGAAAAACGAGCTCTATTACGTAGCACGAAGTGGAGTAAAATTACAAAATGGGTAAGCTAAATGAACTTTTATGTCTCTGCTGTCAGTGAAAAAATGCTTAATTAAATTGTGTTGCTTAAAAAAATGTCGACTCTTGGGGAATTATTCTATTAACTTAATAGATGTAAAAGATTTTTTCATGTAAAAGGAGCATAACTTGTTACAAATTATATTGGCAGGTTGTAAATAATTAGCAAGATTTCATAGCATTTAATTTTGTACGGTTCGGCGTTGAGGAAGATGTTTATTAGTGAAGCAACTTCTTTAGGAAAATCCTAAGCAAGGGGTAAATCATTTAGTTGAAGTCGATCCAGTCTGGCTGAGTATCCCACAGAAAACTTTCCTTTACTTTGAGCCCGCTTTTTCTCCGCGGAGAAATCATTCCATTTACGGATTAGGTTAAAAACCTTGGAATCATTTTCAACAGAACCCTATCATGGTCAGATCATGCTACTTCCATTTGTCGTAAAATTAATTATTCTCTTTAAACTCTTCGACGGAAACAGACGGAAAGAAGTGCTGACACTGGAGGATATCAAAAGAGCGGCAGCTCAGGATGTTCTGCAGTTCAGCCAGGTTTTAAGAGAATTGGAGTAAGGTTTGTTGGGTAGACATAAGGGGCTCAAATAGAGCTTAGGTGTCTGCAGCCCAAAGATCGTACCATGCTCCCTATACAATTTATCTATACCCTTCGACATTACCGGGACATTACACCCTATGACACTCGCCTGCTTCTCTCACGAGCGCTACTTTTGCCCATAATCTCTTATGGAGCTAAACTCTTTTTTCTGCGGATGGTGAAACCATTCGCCACTTAACGGTTATCTTTAATAACTGTGTGAGATACATCTGTGCTCTAGGCTCACATGACCACATCTCTCCGTACAAGGACATTTTTGTTGGTTGTGACTTACCATCCTTCCCTCGGATGCGTGCCCTTATCTTTTTGCATCGTCTGATAACGACTGGGAGTCCGGCGTACCTGGCTTCCCTCTTGACGAGGGGGGGTTCGATCAGGATACAAGGATACCTGGTCCCTAGAGCGATGCAAGAGACATTTTATCACACACTCTTTGTCAGAGGAGTATCGCTTTACACTTCACTTCCTCGTGATGCTCGCGTTTCTGTAAGGAAACATTGAGGGTTATTTCAAGTCCAGGCTTGCTTGATGCGTTCTCTGCTTTCGTCATATTTTTTTCTTTAGTTTTTTTGTAGCCACACACTTGTAAGAGGGTTGAACCCTATTTTGTTGTTGGTATTATAAATAAATTGAATTGAAATTGAATTGAAAAGCTAAGAATGCCGAAATGACATACATTTTTTGAAAGAACTCATGCAGATCCCGCAAAAACCATATACACGTTTCAGGAAATCGTGAGAACCCATAATCTTTTTCAAAAAAACCAGGGAGATCCCATTTTTCCAGGCACCCATACATTTTTAAGAGAATCAAAGACCCATTTTTTCAGGAAGACGAGGAACCCATACAATTTTCAATGCACACGGGGTATTTATACATACATTTTTCAGGGAACCCGGGGAACTTGTATATTTTTTCGGGAAATTTATGAAAGCCCATTAGAAAATCCGTAGAACCCATACATTTTTAGACAACTTGAGAACTCATTTACAAAACTTGAGAAATATTTATTCAAGGAACCCGAAGTAATCCATACGTTTTACAGGGAACCCGAGCATCCCATATATTTCTCAAAAAATCCACAAATCCAGACTTTTTCCAAAAATCCAGAATCAGAGAAACCATATTTGTTCTGGGTGGAAACTCGAGGAACCCCTACAATTTTTCAAGAACCTGGAAAACCCGTACATTTTTTTTCGGAAAATTAATGAGGAACTTTAGAACTCAAAACATTTTTTAAGGAACGCAGTGTGAGCATCAGCATACATTTTTCAGAAAACCAGCGAACCCATATTTTTCAGGGAACCTAATATATTTTTTAAGAAATTCACGGAGTCTCAAGGGTCTCCTATACATTTTTTTTTCGAGCAACCGGTAATTGAAGACACTTTAATTGCTCTTTGAATAACCCCTTGATCCTAAATATGTTTTATTCTCTCAATTCATCATTATGTTCTCTGTGAAATCGCTATTAAATTAACAACTTTGAGTAACGATGAGACAAAGCGATGCAATTTGTGGTTGAAACTTGTGCCAAATGAAACTTAAAGGACCTCTCACTAAAACACAAGCAAGAGTGTTGAATTGAATTGAAGGGATTTAGAAAATAAATTTTACACTGTGGTGAACATTGATTGATATACCGCAACTGCAAAATGGATTGTATGTTATATTCACGATGAGTTCAGTTCCAACAAGTTGAAAAGTATCACACTGAAAAAGGATTTATCGCGAGAATGAATTTCATTTTAATTCGGATCACACAAAATTGAAGTCATTGAAATCACGAATTTTCCAGGGACTAGTGTTATTGTTTTTTTTTTTGTTCTGTTTTTTTTTAGGGGGAAATAATGTGCCAATTTCTAGGAAAGAACGCGTACGCACGCGAATGTTACTGGGGGATGAGGTTTTTCATGAGCTGCGAAATTTTCGCTTAAGAGCAAACCTATCATGATAGATCGATTGGGAATATCTCTGGTGTTCACTCTAGGTTTTCCACCTTTATGACTTCTCCCCATTTTATGGTATATCTCACGTAAAATTCTTATAGTATACTTCACACATTCATTTTCATGCTTTCTTTTCCGGATTTTCCAAAAAATGCAGTGTTTGTGGAGTGATGTTAAATTACACGTCTTCTTAGATTTCTTTTAGACAGAAGTTTCTTTAAAAACACCTTGATTTTTTTCCAATATGATCATGTAACACTCTAAAAACCGTGAATTAGCAATTAGTTTTTAAATAAATATATAATAAATAAAAAAATATGCATAAAAAACAAAAAGCAATATGAGCCTAATTTTATGAAAATTTGATAGTTAGTATTCTCATATACTTTGAAGTCAGTGACTTTACTCATTGACAAGACTTATCACGAGTTTTATCATACGTTGCTGAATCGCATTTCGAATATTTTCGTGACCAGGTTTCATAACTAATTTTATTGCCTACGTTCGAAAAAAGTTCATTGTGATAATTGTCATGTGAGAAATTTTATTGAAAATAATTACAGAAGTTTTCGAATAGCGACACAGCTGCTCATGACAATTGTCTTAACAAAAGTCATCAGTTACAAAGTCACTTATATAAAAATATGTGGAAAATGTGACTTTTGTGACACAAGCGAATAATGGCTTGAGATGGGCTATAGCTTTTTCTTACTCATACGAAAGCTCTTTGTTAACTCTTTTTCTTGACATACAAGAGCTTCTAAACTTCTACTAAAGTATTTTATACACTATTTTAATGTTGCTTCTGAGAGAAATTACCAACATGTAAGCTCTCAGGGGTAAAATTATTTGAATTTACGTGAACGATTTCCCAAAAACCAACATATACAATTCACATGAGACAATTTCAAGAGTTCCTTTGGATATATATTCACAATATATCGAAATTCTTGATTTGAAATTTTGATCAAGCATTGTAAGGAAGCTCCTGCTATTGACTAAAATGCTAAATTTCCTAACACATGCTCAAAAATTCCCTGTAAATCTTGATGGAATATTTGGTATAAAATTAAATAGCGGGAAGTTTGAGGAAAGAAAAAAAAATCAAATAAATCGTTTCCTTAGGTAAAAGAGGAATTGTGCCGAAAAGAAATTATCACGCGTGGAAAAAGTAATGAAAAATGCATGGGAAAATTTTGAAGTTGAGCACAAGTGGTAGGAGATAAAGTGATGAGTGGTACTTTCTCGGTGGATTGTGAGTTAATATGTGTGAAAATTTATGCAAAACACATAATCATTTAATACCAACCAGCAATGTAAAATGGAAATGAAAATCTTTCTGCGTCGAAGACATTTTTCAGAACAGAGAGAAGGTCTTTTTTTTTTCTATGGACAAGGATGGCACCCAGTGAATAATTCACAAATTTAATATTAACATTAACACCATCTTCACCCAAACTCTACACATATTTTGGACAATACGATGAAAGCTTTGGGTTTCGGAAAATTCATTCTCGTTGTGGTCTCCGAGGTGGTTTATTCAATAAATCACTGACTGGGGCAAATTTTATCAGCCCCATCGGGAGGGCCTGCTATGAAAACCTCATTGGTGGTTTTTGAATTGTTTATCTCGAATGGTAGACGATACAATTCATCTGTGGTGACACAAAATAGCAAATAATATTTCATCGAGGATATTCCCAAAAGGGATGAACTAAAAAGGGACATGCAGTATTGTTAGTGTCAAAGAATGAAACCACACAAACTTCCTATATGTCGGACCTTTGCAATAGAGGAAGTAAACTCGTTTAAAATTAATGTTCAAGAAATGAAGTTGTACAGTAAAAGAATGTTAAAGAAAATAGACTTAAATCATTAATTACTTTCTCAAATTCATCCATTAATAATCTGTGCTAAGTGTGTTTTCCCAACAATTTTCGTGAATATTGATTTATTTGAAAGGTCTTTGAATTTCGGACTAATATGAACAAGACTCAATCGGAAATGTTGGGGACCAAGTACCCTGGGTCAATCAAATTCAAGAGTTAGTGGACTGTATTTATTTTTATCAATGGATTTCGCACATGGCGGACTGCAAGGACTTGATTAAGTATGGCGGTGACTGATTAGCTAATTATTTCAATAAATTGCAATACGAGTATGTTTATATGTGTGTTGATGGTCCCTAAAATACAACCTACATTTCAATTCATTTTCTTAAACAAGATAATTCAATTCTTACTTTAACGCAAACGGCCTCCGTTTGCTTCCAACGAGTTTACAGCCTGCAATCTAACGATTTTCATACTATCCGCCATATTGAATTTCCCTAATTTTTCTCTCAACCTACCAAGTTGTAAAACTCTTTATCCTGACTCAGGACCTAGCTTGATCGTATCCCCAGAAGTTCAGCCAAACCTATACAATAAATACTACTAAATTACATAGATTTTTAACATGAGGCAATATCCTAACTTACGTAAATTTCTCTCCCAAAAGTATTACACAATTACATGTCACGCCACGCTTTTACAAAAAGACTGACAAATGTACCGGAAGGGCTTACACGACTTACATAATAAATTTTCAAATACTTCTGCCAGTTGGCGCTCGAGTTTCCTACAAGAAAGTATCCGCGTCTATGAAACTTACTTTTAACCTCAAATTTTATTGTATTATGTTACATGTAAGCGATTATAAGCCCATCTCAGTTATTGGTACAGGCTTAACCAAATGGCTTAACTGCTCTAATTTATTATCAATCACGATTTGTTTTTGGAAAAATTTAACACAGGATTGAATTGTTAAAGATAAATTACCAATGAGGCTCTCAAAACGCAACGAAATTGCTCGCTATTTAGGATTTTGAAACTTTCGGGAACTGGGCTAAATGTCTAGTCTGAATAACGCATTATAGAATTAAGTAATTGAAGAGAGCATGGAAGAAGTATTCACACCATGGTGTAGATAATTGTGTAGCTCACGGTTCATTCGAGTCGATTTCTCCCAAAAGTGGCGTCGATCTGCCGATCTCGTGTTAACCTGGCGATCTCGTGTCAATCTACCAATCTTATGTCAATCTGCCGAATTCTGGCCAAATTGTGTCGATCTGTCAATTTCTTAGTAAAATAGTGCCGATCTGTCGATTTTAGCTCCAGATCAGCAACATTTTGCTGATCGCAGCTCACGGTTCACTCTTTGAGCCACTTAACCACCCCTTAATCCACACTACGTTAAGGGCCTTGACAGACCTGAGGATTAGCCGGGAGACGAGTTTGCGTAAATATATTAGAAATAATGTTCAAACTACATTTCCATCAATTTCCACTAAGCCTTCTCTCGGCTTAAGTTGTAACTGTGTCTAGGGCATAAGGCATGACTGGGCGGTCTACAATAGACTTAGCAGATTCTTCCAACACGCGATATAACATTGTAAAAATAATTAACTTGTATTTCAATATTTCGATACGATTAAGATTAATAATCCTAATAGATCAGAAAATTTCAGATCGAGTTGTGCTTTTACTATAACAGTGATGCGAATATTTGGATTTTCACCAATTCTCACACATTATGCAAAGACACTAATGGAAATGTGGGTGAATTGATTTTACTTTACCAGCCGCACATTGTCCTCTTCGGTACATAATGAAAAGCAAAACCAGTACCGAGAAAATGAGTTTTTTTTCAACGTTGATAAGCAATGAAAAATCACCCCAGAGATTTACTGAGGTTTTTCATTAGTGGGAACATCAAATAAGTCGTGGTTTTATGCAATTCTCCAACACAAGAAAAAAATAATGAGATTTTATGGGAAAATGTATCTTTTTTTTTCAGCAAAATGGTAATCTAAACCGATTAAGAGTTAGCATACAACAGCGAAATTTTCCTCCGATTATCCCTTGTCGCTTTCGCCTATTTCTCTTAAATGTAAATTCTATTCAATACAAATTCCCATAATCCCCTCATGTCTATGTAAATCAGACGAAATACTATGTTAATTGTTACTCGTAAAAGGTGTATTATTGCTGAAAATAGCTCGGATATGCGGAACATGCAAAAACCCTACGCAAAAACCTCACTTGAAATAGAGCCTGAGGATTGCCATTAAACAACGAATGTTCAGAGTTACAACTACTCTTTGTTACAAAAGGAATTCCACCTCAAAACTGAAGCACACTTTTAGCCAAGCTTTTCAATAGCTCTCCTCTTGATCTTCCTCTGTGGAGGATTGTTCCAAAATGTGTGTAGTTGAGTAATTGAAAATGATTACCAGCATGCTCTGGTTAAAGCTCTCTCAGTATAACAGATGGTATCAAATTGGGTCTTTACTGATATATTCTAAATTATTTTGTCCACAAACAAGTTAAAAAGAAATGTTAAGTTTCAATAAAAAAAGGATTTTTAAGATAAAATGCAATTGAACAAATCTATATTGATTGTATGTGCAAATTTTCCACAGATTGCTCAGAAATTTGCATAAAATATTGCATATAATAAAAATCTTCAAATCATATTTTTCAGTTTATTGGCAAATAAAGTGCTGTCTCTCCATATGCACACTCTCTATATGCACAGCTTTTGTGTCGGTTGCATTCAAAATCAATTTGTTTACATTTTGACTGGTCTACATGGTCATACTAAAAGCTGTTTTAATGGAAGGTAATTTAAAATAAATTATCATGAAAAAAAATCAAAAAGTGATGTGAAATTGAAAACGCTTCACTTTCTGCTTGCATTAATATATTTGAGGTCAATAAGGTAAAATGAGGTAATTTGGAACTATTTACAATTTGGGACATTTGAGATTTTCTCACTGTTTTAGAGATTCAAAGGGTAGAAAAGCTGTTTCTGTTCTTCTTAATTGTAATTTTCTTCTATTTCGCTGTCTTTGTTTTCTCTTTGTTCATCTGAAACAGTGTGAAAGTCTCAAACGTCCCAAACTATAAATGGTTCCAAATTACCTCATTATACTCTATTTCATCAGCAAAAATTTTATACCAAAAAAGGCAATTACTCAATCGAAAAATATATTAAACAAAGAGTGAAAAATAATTTAATTTCATGAAGGAGTATAATGGCTTTTTAAAAAATAAATTGAATAACATACAATAATTCTGATAAGGACTCAAAAAGAGATGTACATGAGCCTGTTATAGCGATTATGGCAATTTGGTGACTGGTGACTGAGGATGAGCCAAAAATATTTTCAAACATTCAAATTTTAAAAAAATAAAATGAGGTAATTTGGAACCATTTTCAATTTGGGACACTTGAGATTTTTTCATTGTTTCAGATGAGCAAAAAGAAAATAAAGACCGCAAAATACAAGAAAAAGACGATTAAGAAGAAAAGGGACAGATTTTTTCCTTTTGAATCGCTAAAACAGTGAGAAAATCTCAAATGTCCCAAATTGTAAATGGTTCCAAATTATCTCATTTTACCCTATTGCTTAAATTTTGACAAAATTGAATCTTTCGAGCTGTCTAATGCCGTTTATTGAAAACATAAACAAAGCACATTTCAAACGTTTGTATACACGAAATTATTTCTATCTTGAGTGTAGAAGATAATCTCATTTTTTTTCTGACGACGCGATTTTTCGTTAAATCTTTAAGAAAAAGCTTAACTTGAATATTGCATTATAAATAAAGCTCTTTTTATGCTTACAGGGGGTCCCGAGATTATGCATATTTCCGGTACCGAAGAAAATAGCGCGAAATAGCTATATGCATATAGAAAATTTGCATACCTCTAGGAGATTTCTTTCGAATAAGTTAAAGAAACGCCGTAAAATATGCAAAATATATTTGGCGCCAATTTCTCGAGCTATTTTCCGTGCTAACGGTTCAAACTTACCGACATAAAAAATACATTTAGGGGTATTAGGTGAGATTCTTAACAATCTCACCTACTATAATCCTAACAAAATTTCATGTCGTCCGATCGACCTCAAATTTGGCCAAAATGTGTTTCGTCACTTCCTGATTCCGAATATATATGTGGCTAAGTTACGTTCCCGGCCGGCCGGCTGGCCGGCCGGATGTAATCAATTCCACAATAAACTGTGCGTAAAATTCGGGAGCAACAGCAAAATCATTAAATTCTAGTCACACATCCTTTCTTCATTTAATTATTTAGCCGCGCGTCACAAGTGATGTTGGTTTCCGTAGAAATCTCCGGGGTTGCTTTCACCACAAGGGAGCTAAAAAAAATTATAATATAAATCCCCATGCTTGGGGATAAATTTATATTTACTCACCATTTGAGGGTATAAATTGTTGGTCCCAAATGAGCAAATAATTGGTTATTTTCCTCCCATCTATTGATTTTTCTTCACATCGAGCTCCTAAAACACTCATTTCCAGGGTAAAATAAAAATACACCCCAAGCTCTCTGGCCATTTAGAAAAGGTAAACCGAGTATTTTAATCCAGACTGTTGGTAGAAATTTAATTTAATTTAATTTCTCACTGTTCTTTATTTCTCCTTCGATATACTTTTCAAATATAGACAAAACAAATTGCTTGGAGAAAGACTGAAAAGTGCAAATTGCAGGTATAATACATTAGAAGATTAAAAGAAATCCTACAAAATAAATTGCATCGAAGAATCAAAGATAATTAATATAAGCTTTACTTTTACCATTCTCAAATATACCTTATTTTTCTGAAGAGAAACTTTTGAAAATTCTAATGATTGATTGAAAGTAAAAATTTCTCAAAGCGGAACATCTTGAGAAACTCTCTTCAGAAAGCTCCTTTTTCACTCTTTCTTTAACTTGAAAAAGTGTTAATTAGTAAATGCTAGCAAATAAGCACTTAAGATGAAAACATCTTAATAATAGACATTTTACTAATAATTTTCATTACGCTTTGTCAATTAACAGCACAAATAAAAGTACGATACGAAAAACACTACAAGTTTATTAATTAAGCATTACTCACTCTCTTTTCCAAAAGAAATCTTTACAAGTTTAATTTTAAGTAAAATCAGGGGCAGGGGCCTCTCGACATTTCATTTTTCCATACGTTTTTGCATAGAGGCACTGAAGACTATTGGCAAGTTTTTTCCTAAAGAGAATTGACTTATCAGTCTGATATATTTCAAAATTGTGCATTAAAAGCTATCTAAAAATACATATTTCATAGTGCTCGCCGAAATAATACAAGAACTACGAGGAAATTTGTTCAAGTCGCGGTGCAATATCTGCAAAATTTTTACAAGGAAAAGTGAAAAATATCTTCACTTTTTATTAGGCTTGATGGGCCCCTGGGCATAATAATATTAGCGTATCGTTCACATATTATTCATGTTTAAAAATTTCCTCCTTATTGTGAAAGGGGGCGTTAGAAGACGATATCAAATACGTGTCTTAACGGTCACCGGTTTAAAATTATTTGCAGTAAACCATTACAATAAGCAACATATGTATATTTAAAGAGTGCAGCTATCTAAGAAAAGAATTTGTTACCCTGAATTTAAATCAGTGAAGAAAATGAAGGAAAATATTACCAAAATCGACGCAATGTCAAACTTTTAGTGCTTAACTTTATGCTTAAAAATGTTCACAAATTTCTGCGAAGTGAGAAGAGCACAGGAAAATGTATATCTCTCTGTCGGGCTATTTTTGTCACGTCATTGAAAAACTCAAATAACTAAAAATTCTTCTTCGGCAGCAATTTGAAATTGAATATTGGTTTAGCAGAATTACATTATCCAAAATTGTCTAGTTTGTATATATTGATGATGTAATTACCATGATCAGACGCAGATGAGAAAGAGTTTTCCATCATTTTACTGGGCATAATAAATTTATGTTAAAACATGTTGTATTATGATAAATTTGCATTCAAAGATTGAAATTTGATAAATACTTTGCGAAGGGATCAAATTTGGATCAGTATGATTCATTTTATTTTTACCAGTGGATACTGGATATGCTCGAAGGAATACCTCTTCGACAAGAAACCCTTGTCCTTGTGTTCTTAATTATGTTATATATAATGTACTCAATAAAATGTAAGAATTAGGGGAAACTGGGGCACTACTGAACACGAGGTAGTATCGAACACTGTGATTTTTTAAATTAGATATTAGACTTCAGAAGACGTGATTTGTATAAATTCACAGATAGTATAGGGATGCTTGTTCACTAGGAATAAAAATCACTGTTCGGGGCTACCCCATGTTCGGTGGTGCCTCAGTTTCCCCTATAACGTTTTTTTTGTTATCTACCTTTTTCTATACGATGGTACGATGATCCTATACGAGATACTAAAATTTCATATCCCAAAGTGGTATTAAAAGTGTCAATAGGTGTTCCTTTCACCCTGCCAAATAATAAAACACTCTAGGGTAAAGTGATACAAATTGGACTTAGTGTTACAAGTTGGACAATTCGCCGGTACAAGTTGGACAGGGATTTTTCCTTGATAAATACAGTACTAAATTTTTTTAAGCACAAGGAACCAAATTATAAAACTAAAGCATTAAAAATATACATTTAAAAATGAAGTAATAAATTTATCAAGAAAAAAAGCACTGCCCAACTTGTACCATGGTCCAACTCGTACCACTTTACCCTAGTTCTCCAAAATAAAGCATTGATAGTTGCAAACCAATTTTCGTAAACAATTTTTTACTCATTTTCTTGGAAATTACTAGTATACATATAAATGGCATGTGGTATTTTAAACGTCTGTCAGCGAAATAAAAATTTATTTGAGCAAAATATTCCATATTTTTTATCGATGTGTAATAAATTGTGTGATATTTTTCATGCCAATTTCCCCCTGAGAGAAAATCATTTTCTTTGGACCAATTATATTTGATAAAGAATTATTTTATTGTCGTCTTAATCGAAAGTAATTAATTTCCGGTACGATTGCTATAAGACTTCAGTATAGGAAAATAAGCTTTCCAGTCCAAAATTATTTTTTGCTGATGTTGAGGATTCTTGTCGATTGAATTACAAATTGATGAGATTGTATATAAATAAGCAAATGGTAAAATATATTTCATGTTTTGGCAGTTTCTTGGTCAAGGATGAAATTTTGAGATTTCGTTTTGAAATTGCTTCATATTGGAAGGTCATATAAAATTTATATGAAACTATTCCGCAAATCTCTCTCCGTTCAGAAATCATATCGCCCACATTTTGAGGTTGGGAAAGAAAGCGATATCCCCGGTAGAGATTTCTCACCCTTTTCGAAGAGGTTAAAAGAATACAAATCTATCTGTATATGATTTTTTCCGAGGGTTCTTTTGTATAAATGGCAAACGTGAGTATATTTATCAGCGCAAATATCCCCAAAAGAGCATTACTACATGGTTTCTCCGATGGTTTCTCATCTTGGATGCTCTTTGTACAGAATAGAGACAATTTATATGATTGCTTGACTTTTGGGGTATGACAAAGGATGAGAACTTTTCTGCTATAAGACACAGTTTTCTATTGATTCATGGCCTTTGGTTCATGACATAAAGCCCAAGAGACAACGGAGAGAAAAAAGACGCAACATGGGCAAAATACAAGTTAAATATCATTGCCTTTTACTAGGCTATCTTGTCTATGTATCCTTATCACCCTAAACTTCCCAAACCCAAAATTAAGTAAACTTCCATTATTTAAACATAAGGGACACTCCTTTCGAAAGTTTATTTAAAGATGAATAAGAAAATTGTTTTTGCATTTCAATAATCTTAGAAAAATATTTTGTAATCTAATAAAATAAAATTTAGTTCTAAAAAAATGATGAGTAAACAACTAGGTAAAGTGTTACAATGATAAATTTTAAATTTTAAAGCCTTAAAAAGTAAGATAGACAAAGGCTTCAAATTTTTACAATACATAGCCTTGATGAACCTTTTTAATCCTTTAAGGACGATTGGGTCACCGGCGACCCAAAAATTAATTTTTTCCTACGGTCATCTAAATTTGTGTATTGCTCTAAAAAATCAGAAAAAGTAAAAAGTGATTTTTTCTAACCCCCGATTTTTGACCCTCTCGTCCTTAAAGGGTTAAACGCTAGAAGTTTTAAGATTTTCGAACAAGCTATATGGAAAATTAAAAAATAAACTTTTCAGATCTTAATAAAATATTTTCCTTACCGAATGTGGGTAAAATTACCTGGCGCAAATAAGTCAAACAATTAGAACCTATGGCCTTTCTGATTGTTCCTGCCCAGTCCGTGGTAAATTACCTCTCCGAGAGAAAGAACAATGAGGTTATCCGATTCGAAGGACCAAAAAAAATAAGGGTAAAATTACATGGTGCAAATAAATCAAACAAAATAGAACCTATAATCCTTTAACTCGTCCCTGAACAGTATATAGTGGATTACCTGGTGTAAATAAATCAAACAATTAGAATCTATGGCTTTTTAGATTATCCCTTCCCAGTTCGTGGTAAATTTTATTTGTCCAGAAGAAAGTACAAGGAGGTTATGATGGGAGAAGGTTCAGAAAAATTTGACATAAGTTGCACCAGACCGCTTGGACATACATTAATGTCACCAGACAATCCCACAATTTAATTAAAAAAAGTATTTTATTGATATTTTATGGGATTTATGTTGTTTGCTCTTTTAATGCGTTGGGGAAATCGCAGAAGAAAATTTTTGAGAGGGAGCAGGAAGAGGAGCGAATTTGTGGTGACCTCAACTGAGGCTTTAAATGATATTGAATTTTGAATTTTTCGATTTTTAATTTTTAGCCCCAGTCTCCCCTACAAAATCACTTATTCGATTCTAATCCAAGTTCTTTTAGTAGGTTTCTTTAGACATAATCTAGAAAATTTTAATATTTTTGAAAAGCAAAACAGAAGCATTGTAGAAAATATTTGAAAAGCCCTAAAATCAGTTCAGAATTTGTCCTAAACCCATTTACCCTTAAGAATTTCTTAGAAAATAAAACCTTTCAAACCACTTCTTGTGATAGCACAAAAAATTTTTCTCCAAGGGTCAGAATGCTTTCCAAGCTTTTGGTTCTGAGAAAAAGATCTCCGGAATCGTGATGATGTTAATTGAATTTTTAATTTAACATGAACCCCACGTTCGACCCGTGTGAACTTGTGTGACAAACTGAATACAAAGACGCATTTTGGAGAAGCAATTAATTGGTACTCAAGGAGAAAAAAGCCACCCGCACAGTTGGTGAGGAGCAATTTTTCATGGTCGGGAGTTTGAAGAAGTAATTTAATGGATTAGTCCTTCTACCCCATTACGTGATCCCTTTCCACTGGAATTTTTTCCCCATCAACCTCAGTGTCTCCTCTTTCATCCCTCTGACAATGAGTGGGTCTCCTTTCACTCTGTGGTATCTTATTCATCTTCATCTTCTTGCCTTTCATCTCAAAACGGACACCACTGAGAAATAGGTGATTGTGTATCATTGATTTGTAGGGTCGGTTCCTCTCTCAGTATCAAGTAAACCTACACTCCATGCCGAAGCATGGGAAAGTATTTTTTCACGCCTCATTAATTGACCCAACGTGCAGATATCTCTGTTTTTGCTTGTATAACCCACAGAGGGTCAGAAAAAATTCATGAACACCATGACTTCATCTCACGTACTACATGTGTAGCTCATCCCTTCGGAAGCTAGCCTTTATCATCAGAGGTGGAGATTCCAAATGGATGGGGGTGGCAACAGGAAAAGTGGGATAAGATTTAATGCCTATAAATTTTATTTATTCCATTCATCTCATTGACCATCAAACCAATTTCCCAGAAAATTTAATATTTTCAACGAGGATTAGAGAAGGAAACTTGAGATTTGCTACATTCACATTCATGTGTTATTTTTTCCCTTTTATTCACTTCAATAAATCACAGAGGGGCTACTTAAAAAATCTCAAGCACTTTAATATCTTACGCCGTTTAGGTTTTTAAGTAATGTTAAGGAGGGACCCTGGTTCTGAACACTAAAACTACTTACTGACCTGGAACATTTTATTGACTATTTTAAACTTTTTACTGACACAGGGTGTTTCTTTTACTATAAGTAAACTACTAATTAATTGACCAAAAGCGTTGATTTCAAAAAAATTTTTCAAAGTTGGTTGCTGTATGATTAAACTTTTCCATATTCTGTATGCAAAAATATCTTTTTTGACAAATTTTTCTTCTTAATATGACAAAACCTTTTTTTAGAGTATGTTTGCTAATTAATAAAAATTTTTATTTGATAGAATTATTTATTTTGTGAACGCTTTTGTGTAATGAAACAAATGCACTAATTCGGAACTCAAAAGACCAAGTCAAATAAACAATTTTTCGGAAAAACGAACAGTATTAGGTGCAAGAAAGTATTTAAAGCGGAAAAACTTGCGGGGATCCCAAGCAGGACTACTAGCATACTAAAAGTAAGATTAACTCATTCTGAAGAGTTGGAAAACAGGCCATTTTGAGACATTTTAGGTGATTTTGTAACAAACTAGAGATTAGTACGCTTCCTAAACGAGGAGCTGATATTTTTAGGGACAGTACTGAGGAAAAAGAGAGGGTGCGATTAACTTTTTTCCTCGTAACATTAATACTTTTTATGTGTAAAAATATATCAACATTTTTTAATGTTAATTTTACACCTTTTTAAGTGTAAAATTAACATGAAAAAGGGTAACTGTAACCCATAATACACCTAAAAAGCATAATAGTACCACAGATTTCGGATCAATAATTCAGGGTAAAATTAACATTTCCGGAATGTTATTTTAACTTTTTCGGATTTCTCTCTCAGTGTGGGTATCGATAGGCAGTTATCAGATCACATTGTTCCACTGTCCTTTGTCAGGTACTTCCTTGACTGAATGTTATTTCTACTTGAATTGGCGAGAGTCTCAATCTCACTGGAGATTAGGGTAAGTGTGCCAAATTTCGGCCAGCTTGCAATTCCGGCCACCTTTTTTGTTCCTTGAATTTCCATAAATTTTTAGTTTTTACATACTCTAGAGATTATACAATGCAAAAGAATAGCAAAAAATGTAGCTTTGACAAATTAGAAGACGTGAAAAAGACATTGGAAGAATTCCCGAAGAGCAAGGAACTATGAGCATGAAGGTGGCCGAAATAGGGCACCAAAGATATGTTTACATTTTAATTCATTTTAAAATGTATTAAGAATGATTTTAGAGTAAATAAATTCAATTCAATTCAATTTGGCATACTTACCCTAATAATGATTTTACTGGTGAGATTTACTTATTGTTCTGGACCAAAAAAGAGAGTAAGATCATGAACAAGTACAAATCCCAATAAATCCTGAACAAGTCACCAGATAATGGAAGCCTTTTGTTGTGGACGAATTGTATACATAATATTCCAAAGTGCAAAATTTTATTCCCATTTGGCTGATAACTTTTATTTGCAATTTTAATTTATATGTGATATGCCTTTTTACTAAATAATTCCGTTATGGTCTTGCAAACATGGTTCATGTCTCAATTTACTAATAAAGAAGACTGGGCAAAAGTGGTTCTCTTAAAAACCCCATAGAAACTCTTTTTTGAAAATAAATTCATGAATTTTGTGTGCATTATCCCAGGACCTCCTATACCTAATTCATTATCTCTCCTTACGACCAGATCACGAAAATTTCATGAAATAAAAATTTGTATCCCTTTCTTTATCAAATGCTTTGTGTATTGTATTTTTTGGCACTCAATAATTGACTTTGTTGTTTGAATTTGTTGCGTGATGTTCAATAAAGAAGGAGAAGAGTGCGATTATAAGTAGTATAGCGGAATGTAGACATGGTTTGCACAGAGCAAATCTTCAAACGATGCGAATTTTCTCTTTGTTTGCAAAGAGCTGACTTACCATTTCTCATCTCGTTTCATGACCTTAATAATTATCTATCTTATGGCTATGAAATAACGAACTAGCTCTTTGAAAAAAAAGAGAAAATTTGTATTGTTTGAAGGTTCACTCTGTGCGAACCATGCCAACATTCCCTTAGACATTATGTAAAATAGTTAAGAAAGGGATATGAATTTCGATTTTATAAAATTTTCCTAATCCAAAAAGTGTGCTGTTAGCTATTTAAAAATAATTTGGCAAATTTATATACATATTTTTTTAGAAAAATAGAAGATCCAACATCAAAGACTTTTTATATATTGATGGTGAATGTTTCATTAAAATTTTCCATCTTCTTGAATATGCTTATATGTATTTAAAACTGCTTATATTTAAACAGCGGTTTTCAGTTTCATTTTTCCTTTTTTTATCGTGCTTAAGATATCTTCAGGTGGATTTAAATATGCCTCAAGTGAATATTAAAAATAAATTAGGGCACTGATTGAGACAACACAGAAACATCAAGGTAATTTCCCAATGTGAGTGTTTTTCCAAGAAGAAAAACAGACAAATAAGCACCAACAATGTTTGCCTAGTAAAGTTTCCCTTTTCCAATCCCTGACTAAGGAGAAAAAGAAGGAGAAAAAAAGGTATTGAGGGTAACTGTTGCAAATTTATCTCAATAAACATAAGCTTTGAAGGGAAATTACATGTATATAGCTTGAAGTAGCGGGACTTTAACTTTTCCTTCATCTTCAGCCTATATATCAATTGCCATATTGACTCAGGAGGAGGTATTCGAGGAAATTTTCATGGGATGAATCTGAAAGATTTTCGAGCTTTACACTCGAACTCATTCTGCAACTTGTTGAAAAGTTCCCTCAAACGCCTCAAACCTCTTATATTTGGCAAGTTAATCAGGGAAAAGAAAGACCACAGTTTAGAGCCATACTGAAAGGGTTAATATAAGTTTTCCCAAGGTTTTTCCACAACAATTTTCTTGGTGGGTACTTTTTTATTGAACTGCGTCCTAGACTTCATTGTAAGTGCTGTTGTGAAAAATGTATATATATCGTAATTGATGTTTGTGGCAGCTATTGATTTTTTTCCTCATCAATTCGTATTTACTTTTACCAACAAGCAAAATGTTATAACGCAATTTCTTCGGGATCACCCCGTTCTACCCGTCCACTTGTCGCAACAAAGGGTCCAGCAGAATTGCGAATGATGAGGGAATGACGTAAAAATTTAATTTATAACCGAAGCAGAATTTAATATTATCCGTAACGTCTCCAAGGAATTTACTCACAGATCAATGAGTACAATGAATAAATGAAAGGGAGAAAATAATTAGTGTAATTCTCTAATATTAGATTGTAAGGGATACATCATCCCTCTGAGAATTATGGGGACCCATTTTCCTTCTTTGTCATAAAGTGACAACGTATTCCCGATTGTCGTTTTATTTTGCTCCAATTCTCCGTAGAAATGATTACTTCTCGATAAATGGACAGTAATATATCATATTATTTTTTGTTCTCTTTTGTGTATTATTCTGACATGTTCTAATGCCAACACTACAATTATAACCACCAAAATACCAAAGAAGTCTTCGGGGAAATTGGCAAAAATGTCCTGACAATTGGGACCTTTTGATATCAAACTGTAATTAATAGATAGATAGTCTAAATGAGTAAATTAACACCTTCACCAATTGTTTCTTAATGGTGCTAGGAATTATTCTTCGCACTATAGAGAAGCAATATCAATAATAATATTTTCTTACCTGAAATGAAAAGAAAAAATTATTATGTATATTATTATGTATTATTAATAAAATTTATGTAGAAAAAAGAGATAGCAAAGCGTCCCAGCTTTGTAGAATGCTCGAACTCACGAGATAGAGCTCACCGTGAATTAGTTTTTTTGCATGATCCTTTGGTATTACTGATCTACTAGAGATCAAATTTTGGTTCATAAATCACAAAAGCATTTGAAAATCAAAACATCGGTACTTAACCGACTCATTGCCGATGGAGACCGATGCAGCCGGGTTCGAAATTTCAATACCTTTCCAAAAAATCGAAATTTAACCAAATGGGGTTGACCTGGATTTGACCTTCAATAATTTAAAATGGCGAATATTCCGGTCATAGGTATGTTTGGGCGAAATGATCGCCTGGACTAGCTCTAAAACATATTCAAAAATCATTGAAAAACCTTGGGCCAATTTTGAGAAAAACCGAAAAACATCTTTTTAGGGAATTTAACTTATTGGGGATGTAAAATTATTCAAAAATCGGTACTTAGCCGGTTCATTGCCGATAAATACCGATGCAGCCGGGTTCGAAATTTCAATACCTTTCCAAAAAATCCAAATTTAACCAAATCGATTGAAAAATAAGCCTTCCAAAGTGGTTGACCTCTGACCTTGAATAATTCAAAATGGCGAATTTTCCGGTCATAGGTATGTTTGAACGAAATGTTCGCCTGGACTAGCTCTAAAACATATCCAAAAATCATTGAAAAAGCTTGGGCCAATTTTGAGAAAAACCTAATAAACATGTTTTTGGAGGGGTTAAAGGTGGGGGTGGGAAGGAGAAAAAATGTCGAGAGATATTGTTTTTTAATGGGGGTCATCTAAGACTGGAAGTCGATATCTCTTACCGTTTAAGCTCCAGAACAGTGAAAAGTTGAAAAAAAAAGACGATTATTGCTCTCTCTTTGAATTCGAGCAGTAAAATCAAAAGACATTGAGAGAAAGAATTTTTAGGGGAATATAGGCATGGTTCGTACAGAGTGAACCTTCAAACATTATGAATTTTCTTTTTGTTTGCAAAGAGCTGTCTTATCATTTCTTATCTCGTCTCATGAGCTTTATCTATCTTATGGCTAAGAAATGACGAACAAGCTCTTTGTAAACAAAGAGAAAATTTGCGTTTTGTGATGGTTCACTCTGTGCGAATCATGCCCACATTCCCCTATAAGATAATATTTTTTTCTCGAAACAATTCACTCCAGTAATTTATCCTGTAAGGGGAAAGAGTCAGAAAAAAAAATCATTTTATATCTTCTCAAAGCGAAACATTCGTATAATTCTTTAAATCGCTGTAGAATTTTTTGGATCACCGCGGTAACGTAATCGTTCTTATATAAGAGAAACAGTTTTAACCCTTGAAGGCTTAGTGTGTCACCGCTGACAAAAAACAATAACAATTTTTATTTAATTTTTTTTAATTATTTTGTCATCTAAATATGGTTAGAGAAAAACTATTTTATGAATCACCGGTGGCTCTCTAGTTCGTAAAGAGTTAAAACTTCTTAATCGATTATCGTTAAAATTTAGAACAATGTCTTTGGATCTAAGTAGTCCCGTAAAGACTCAGTTTTCTTTATTGTATCCTTTATGGCACTGAGATTGCTTTTTCTGCAGACACATTTTTTTATCCCAGAAGATATCGTCGCTTGGTTCAGCAACTATGCCAACTGCATTTTGACTAGTTTTCAGGAGACCATTTTTTCACTTCAATCAGTTTTCAGTGAAAAGTGAGCGCCGAATGAGATATTTTAAATTACAAATATCGAAAGAATATTTAATAATGTATTAACTATTCCGAGGAAATGGCAAAAAAATGTTTTTTTTTTGCCAAAATAGAGATATTTTTCGCGAGAAAACACAATATGCAATTGTGCTAACTGACATAGTTAATAAAAAGTCTATCTGAGGTGTATGAAGTACCTGTAGATAGAACAATTGTTTATAAATAAGTCAATACCTAATTTGAATAAATTACAGAAAAGTTTACGATTTCTTCAGCTCAATTGACTCCGTAATTAATATTTTTTCTTCTATATTGTATTTATTTCTCAGATACAAATTTTTTAATTACATTTTTTTTTACATCAGTTTTATTAATATTTAATTTTTCAACGTAAAATTTTGCATCTTCGTCTGGCAAAAAATGCAAAATACTCGAAATATCGTTCTTTTTCTCTTTTGAGACTTCGAACAGGAGTTTCATATTTTTTACCGGCATGGAGAACACGTTTGGGGGTGTCGATGAATTCCTTTTTCTTTTGAGAACCACTGCATCGTGCCATTCATTGGATGCGTCCACTGTGAAAGTCAGCTTAAAAGTTGTCAAAGCTTCTGAAGAATATTTTATCTTGCGAACTTTTGAAAACGGTATTTTATCCCAAGAGAACATAGCTGCCTTCAACGAAAACTGAAAGAAGTCATTTTCCTGCATCTCCAATATTTTAAGCTGCACGTTTGGAAAGTTCAGGGTGCGCATAAGATGGATAAGTTTATCTGGACTAGGAATTTCGTGATGTCTAAGACTACGTTCGAGAACACTGTGGACAGCGTCCACATCTTGAATTCTCGAGTGGCCTGGTTCGGAAAACTTCTGTTCAATACTTTGAAGCTTTGTATTGTTATACAGAATCTGTAGCAGTGTTGTGGCTATAATTCTATTTCGATTCTGCGGTACGCATGAGTCACTCCAGAGTATGATTTTCTTAATCTTTGGAAGGTCTTGAAGCACACTCTGGATAATTTTGAAAAGGGCACTTGCTAAATCTTCTCCCGTTCTTCCACTCATAGTTTCATTCCATACTGCACAGTAGGTAACACCATTTAGGTTGCATCGTCCAGTGAGATTGTATACATTAAATTTTCTTTTGTAATAGAAAGTGCTTACAAAGCTTCTGGGTAGTGGAATGGTGTTTTGAAGATCATATGATATCACGGCGGTCTCTGGATCCATCATTCTGTCTTTATCCCTCTCTTCTTTTGCTTGTGCATTATTGCTTAGGTGCTTTTCTGACTCTTCAGATGATAACTTTCCTAACTTCATCAGACTGCATGTAGGACAGAGATCCTTCTTTGGCTTATGGAAAGATAGATTAAAGTTAAACCGAAAGACATTCCTGTAAACAGCTTCGGTGATATTTGAATCCGGGTACTTCTGTTGAAAAAGTCGATACATTGAAGACACGCTGAGATGAGATTCCAAGTATTTTTTCGTAGAGTTTGCTCTACAGTAGTGCGACTCAATGCAAGGGAAACTTTCAATATGTTCCCGTATACGAGCTAAATCCTCTTCCGTGAAATTGGGTCCACGATTGCGTCCTCTTTTAATATTCTCTGGTACACCCTCAGACGTTTGGATATTTTCAAAAAAGTAGTATACCCTTGCACTACTTATATTTAATGTATTAAGAAAAAATTTCTTGCAAACTTGATGTCTTGCGTTGTTCCTCTCAAAGAAATACTGGTATGTATAAGAACGGCGGGTAAAACCTTCGATTTTCCTTTTAATCTTACTTCTCTTCACAAATTGTGATATAAAATGTCGTTTCTCATTATCTGAAAGACTCCAGAATCTTTGAAAAATCGTTTCCCTTTCCGTGTTATTGAATTTCTTGCATGTTCTTTTGCATTTTTCACCACAGAACTCTTTTATTGTCTTTGCTGGCACAATTTTTCCTTCCCTGCTGACATATTCCTTGCCACTTTGTCTGGATTTTTTTCGAATATTTTGTGCCCATAATTCTGTATTGGACCTTTTCTTACGAAGAGTAGCGGAATTATCTAAAAATAAAATTATTAACAGAATAGATCAGGAATGTCTTAAGATAATGTGAAATTTTAAAATATGGGCGAAAACTGCATCTGATTGAATATTATAGAAAAATTGATGAACTTACTTTCGCTTGAAAAATCTTCATCATTTTTTGGAATCGCTGCTCTTGAAAGTTCAGACGGTGTGTCTTCTGGTAACATCACATCATTCTGGTCGGAAGCGGAAGGACCTGTTTCATCGTATTGTGAGGAACGGTGTCTGTAAATCACCACTGCTGACTCCTTAGACAGCGATTCATCTGATGATGTGTCAGGTTGAAGATGTATACGACTTTTTGTTACCACCTGAATTTGTCCAGATGGTCCTGGTTCATCAACGTGAATGTAAATGTGGCCAGATGACCCTGGTTCTTCATCCACATCCGTGTCTTCATCTGCATTAATGTAGATGTTGCCAGATGGCCCTGGTTCTTCATCCACGCCCAGGTCTTCATTCACATTAATGTAAATGTGGCCAGATGACCCTTGTTCTTCATCCACATCCGTGTCTTCATCTGCATTAATGTAGATGTTGCCAGATGGCCCTGGTTCTTCATCCACGCCCAGGTCTTCATTCACATTAATGTAAATGTGGCCAGATGACCCTGGTTCTTCATCCACATCCGTGTCTTCATCTGTATTAATGTAGATCTGTCCGGATGGTTCTGTTTCTTCACCCATGTCCAGGTCTTCATTCACGTAAACCTGATCAGATGGCCCTGGTTCTTCATTCACATTCAGATTTTGATCCACATTTATGGAGATGTGGCCAGATGGCCCTGGTTCTTCATCCATATTCAGATCTTCATCCACCTTCCGGTCTTCGTCTACATTTCGGTCTTTTTCTATATTTTTGGGAATCAGGGTATATTGCTCTGGTTCTTCATCCTTATTTAAGCAGATCTGACCAGATCCTGGTTCGTCTTGAAGAGATTCACCATCACCACAATCAAAATTACCTTCCAAAACATCAATAGAGGCTGTAACAGCCGCCACACGACGCTTCTTGCGTGGCATTTTCAATGTTTTCCTGAGATTTCTGAAATAATATTCATAATAAAGTGTACTATAAATTGAAGAACTATTAAATGAAGCTTATACTTACGTATTTGCAAATTTATTATCACTTTGACACAAAAAGCGGAGAATTTATCGCAGCGAATGATAAACGTTTAGCACTGATGTTTTGATGGCGGCAGTAGAAGCAAACGTCAAACTCAAAGTAGAACAGTTGCTGATAAAAAATATTTTCGCGCCATTTTATATGTACTTTTATGCTAACTTCGGGAAAAACGATAGATAGCACAGTTGCTGATAATTTTTTTCAACTATCACGTAATTAGAACATTTTCATGGAAAAATTAATTATATTTATCAAAACCTACAAAATTTTTGCTTAACAGGGTTAAATAGAGAAAATTCAATAGATTCAGAATATATAAAAAGTAAAAAATCGCTAAAATTGAGTTAGCACAATTGCTGATACAAGCGACGATATATAGACATAGACAATGATTTAGAAGAATTTGAGGAAAATCCGGGATTTGATGGTGACCTACTGTTCGAATCGTTCGAATATTCAATTTAGAAAGTAGCAGCGTGTTCTGACGACGGTACTTTGCATTATTTGTTGTACTCCCTCCGTTCCGAAATAAGTCGTACGTTTGGCGAAGAATTAGGGATTAAGGAATGGTTTCAGAGAATGTTTTTGTTATTTGCAAATATCTTGTGTATAAACTATCCTCCATGTTCAGGGATAATATGGGGATCCTATCAGGACGGTAAGTTGAGGAATCGATATGTTGAAGTTGTCCATTTTTCGCGTTTTTTTCAAAGAGCTCCGGTGGATAGTTAATTATTACAAGATGAACTGTGATTAACATTAGAGGCTAGAATTTGTTTTAAATTTTTAGTATGCACAAGTAGAACTCATTAGTTATTACCAATATGACATATTTTATTACTCAACTTTTGCAGAATGAGCAATAAAAAGAACATCCTTTTTTATGTATTCGAATATCTGGATGCAAAATGGTGAGAGGTAGGGACTTGGGGCCTTCAGCGGAGCCCCATAAGTTGACCCTGGGACCATTTATATGTTTCTCTAAAACATATCCAGAATTGAAAAAAAGAAATCGCACGACGTGTTTTCGAGCAATCCCAAAAAAACATGAATTTGGAGGGGAAGGGGAGGGGTTGGGGGCTAAATAAAGGACATATTAATGGTCCCAGGGTAAGCTTATGGGGGGAGGGGGGTCCTCCGAAGGTCCCAAGTCTGTATCTCTCACCATTCTGCACTTATTTTAGATTGAAAATAAAACGCCAAAAAAGACATTGTTAAGACATTCGTTCCACAACTTAACATGAAGACTGGACCCCAATTTTAGTACTGGACATTAGCAATAGTTCTTTACAAGAGATAATTGTTGGTACACAAAATATTTACCAACAAACTTTCCCTTAATCCCAATTTTTCCCAAACGTATGACTTATTTCGGAACAAGAATTTTTCCCAAACGTACGACTTATTTCGGAACGGAGGGAGTATTTTTTTTTTAGATTTTTTAGGTGTATTGTTTATGATTTTACATTTCCATCAAATATTCAGCAAAATGCGTTCTTCAGATTCTTTCGAAAATAAGGATAGATAGCGAAACCATACTTAACTCCAACAAAACAAATACAACAAAAGAAAAGTTTTGCATAAAAAAAAATCTTAAAAATATATTTATTAATTCTTCATTTACCTTTCAAATATTTTATAACGAACAAGAGGAATTTTCATTCAATTTTCCTTAAAATTCATTTTTAAATAATTGAGATGAAGAATTGTTTAGATTCAGTTTAAAGTACCTGTACAAAGTCAGATATATTCACAAACTATAGCTAAATTTTCAAGTAAAATGGCAAGTAATGGTTTAAATAAAATTTTCGTTTAATAAAAACATTGACAAAGAAAAAGAATATAAATGTGAAAAATTCATGAGCGAGAAAGGGTCTTCCAGTTTAAATAAAATCTGTGAGACGAAATATTCAACTTTTCCATCTAAATAAGTAATCTTTGTTGATTTTGTTTTGAATAAATAAACTTCCACACTGTTTTTTATATAAAGTCAAAGGTTGATAAACTATTTGAAAATTTCTCTACAGAACTTCATTCAAAACATGCAACATTATGCAGAAAGAGAAGTCGGAATGTTGTATCTTTTTCAAGACAAATTACTATTAAAGTTTTCGAATTAAAAAAAAAATTGAATTTGGAAACATTTTTTTTTTCAGTTACACTCATAGTCTGGTTCATGAAATTTGGTAGATTTATCCTGACTTTGAGCTGTGACCGAAAGTTTAAAGGAAAAACATATGCATATATTTAAATGTGATTTTAATATAAATAAAATTTTAAAGCGATTGAAACAGAAATGTATATTATTTAAATTTAAGCAGAATATCCCAGTGATAAATGTAAAACTTTGTTTTCAATTATGTATAATACATAATTCATCTGAAAATGTGGTTTACTTTCATATATCAATTAAGTACACATTTATGTACTAAAATTTAAATAATTTTACCTCGCATTACTACCAAATGCAATTTCATTTAATAACTGATGACGTTCAAATGATAAATTGGAAAGTAGGGGAAAGCGGGAACAATGTGACAATCCCTAAATTTCAAAATTTAATTTCTTCTGAGATTAATCCAAGAGACCTGAGTGGTAATTCACGAGCGTAACCAGACAAGTTTTTGGCTGGTTACTGGTTAATATATTTTATAAAAACAATATTGTCTCACTGCTCAAAAGAACCCAGCGAGCACAGTTAGCAGAATAAAATAGGATTTTCAGCATTTTTTTGCTGAATCGGTCTGCTGGCCAATCAGCAGCTCTCGAACAAAAAGTGCTAAGCAAATACATAAAAATGGCACTGTTTAGCGCTCGCAGTGGATGATGGCAGAACTAAATACTGCCGGTAGATGGCGCCAGGAAGCATTTAGCAGCAAATTTTCTCTTTCATTTTTTTTCTTTTTCTCTCAAAATGTCAAAATGGACTTGGAATTTCCCCTGAAATTATTTATCAACTTGGGGGGTATTAATAATCACGATCTTTATTACTTATATTATTATAGGAATTATGCTGCGGTATGCTGCCTATAGAGAATGATCAAATAAGAGTATTAAACATACTCCCGACCAAAAATGTTGCATTTTTTAGTGAATTGCGTCATTATTTTCCCGAGAAATAAAAATATTTTTTTCTGAGCAAATATTCAGTCGGGGGTTATAAAATTATTCATTATTTATGAAAAATATGTTTTTTCTTTTGCAAAAAGCATATTTTCCTCAATTTTCGCAATTAAATATTGGCATCTTTCCTGGAACAGCCATTGATGTATTATGCTCGCAGTCGGTCACAACTATTGTAATTGATCTTGAAACAGGATTTTTCTACTTTTTTAACTTTTTTATGGTAAATAAAGTTGCAGATGCATTTAAAAAAATCCATTTAAAAGTTGTGACTCCCCCACTTAACTCTTTCGCCTCTTTTGGGACTCTGAGTACACAAAGCAGCATATGAATACTTTGTGGAAAACAATGTTTTTTTTTAATTATTCAAAACTGATAAAAATCCTATTCTTGTGAATGATTACAAACTATAAGGATGTCTAAATGTAAAATATTTTTTTGTAGGACCTCAATTAATTTCTGAGCAAAGATATTTTTGATTTAAAAAAAAAGTGAAATTGGCTTACAATATGCTGCGGTCCGAAAAGAGTTAATGAGTTCAATAATGCCTTTTAAAAATACTACAAAAAATTTCTATGGATACTACAAAATAAAATATAATTGTTTTATCACAATTTAAGTTGAAAAATTTACATAAAAGCGTTTTTGTTTGTTGCGGCAAATGCGGAAAATATATATTTTTTTATGTTATAAAATGTTTTATATTTTACAAGTGAAATAAATGTATGATCCGTGCACGATGCATATGCATAATGTATATGCTGCACTTTTCTATTTATAAATTTTCGATTATAAATTTTCTAAAGCGCATTTTTACGCAAAAAACTACTTTTATTATCGTGGTAAAATAACAAACCAACAATTATCGTTTTTTTAATACTGTACGTATTCTTTTTTAAATGAAAAATTTATTCAATTTGATGATTCATTTTTTAAATTAAAATGATATGCATTTATATTTTTTAGAAGAGAGTTTTTAAATACCTTTAAAGTCAGGAAAATATGCTAATTTGTTGGAAATCATTTCAAATAATTTTGAGTAGACTGTGTATACCATTAAATAAAAATTATAGAGGCTCTAAATTCTATATGTTTTTGATCTTCTTGGTATTTCCATGAGGTTCCGAAGTTTTTTCAATATTTCTCGAATTTAGAATTCATTAAATATCGAAATATCTTGAGAATTCCCAAGAATTTCTTGGGTTATTAATTTTCTAAAATCACAGCGGACAAGAATTCTTGGCAATGCAATTTTAATTTAGGTGTAGTATATTTTTTTATAAATGAATTCACAATATTTTTTGATAAAATTAGGCAAAAAAAAATAAATTTATTGGTCGGAAAAGGTTTAAGAATACATATTATTCAAAATATATTATAAATATGATTTTTTAAAATTTTTGTGAATTTTAAATTTTTTGCTTTATTTTTTAATGTCAAATGTGGTTATTATAAGAATCATAAAATTGTAATAATGGAAAAGGTTAACCTTAGCTTCTACTCAACTCAGCAAAGACAAAAACCAAGTGCATTAAAGTCTCTCACTCGATTGGGGAAAAAGAATAACTTTGACTAATTGCCACTGCGATCGCTAGTGTAACTTCGAGGTCAGCAGAGCTCAGCTGAAAAAATATATGTTTTCAGCTGATTTGAAAAAGCTTAGCATTTGGTGCTCGCTGGGAAGGGAAAGTGTTTTGAATTTATATAAAATGGAGTGTTGTTCGAGATAATTAGTTTTAGTCATGGCTAAATTTCTGATCAACCAGGCAATCGACAAACGAAATAGACAGTAACCAGTAGTGACTGGTTATTTTTAAGAATTTGACCCCTGGAATGCAAATTTTTACAATATATTTAGTTTTATGAATCTCCTTGATCTTATAAACCTAAAGTTTTAGGGTAATCTAAAAAGATATATTCTAATAAGTTATTCTAATAAATATTTACGTTATAAGGTGTATCTACGATAAAAATGTTCTTATCATGTGACATTTTAATGAGAGATGTCACTAGCTGCGTATTTGTCGTTATGTAGAGGAAACTGGGGCACCACCGAACATGAGGTAGCATAGAACATTCATTTTTGTTTTTAAACTACTTGTATCCCTATAATATCTGTCAATTCATAATGGTTTCGTCATCTGAAATCTAATATTTAATTAAAAAATCGCAGTGTTCGATGCTACCCCGTGTTGGGTAGTGCCCCAGTTTCCTTTAAACACTATAGAGCATGTTCGTGGCTTTCTTTTGTTAAAAATTCCACCGACTTCTGTATTTGTACATGTTTCAATGAGTTCCGAGATAATAATGGAAAAGAGAAGGATACTCATCGTCAACATGCATTTCTAAAATCTTGAAATAAATTATGCAGACCTTGGAAAACTCACGAATACTTCACACCAGATCGCCCGAAAAGTGATTATTCGATTCCTCGACATTAAAACCCCTACTCAGAAGCCAGGATGGGGTAAAAGCCGGAGTATGTGTGATCCGAGTTTGAAGAAAAAGATGATCGAGCACCAAAAATTACAATCCTTCAACATCTGTGAAGGATTTGGCTTAAAGGACTTCCATATCTGTGAAGGATTTGGCCCAGTCTTGTAAACAAAACATACCCAGGAATGGGCTGATGACCTATAAAGTCCAATCAGCCCCCCATTGCACGGACTCACAAAGTCATACGGCCAAAACACGAGTTCAAAGGTTGCACGATAAGACGATTAGTGCGGTTAAGGGTTTATGGATGATGAAAACATACGTGGCAGGAGACTTCAAACAATTACCAGGACTGCACTGCAATATTTCACGCACTGAATATGACAAAAATCACAGATTCAAATTCAAAAGGTATGACAAGTTTCCGAAAACAATGGTTTGGATGACAATCTGAACATGAACGTCAGAGCAAGGCGTTGTTTTGGAGTGCCTCTAAAAATGCCTATTGCTTCTGTACAAAAGCCATGACATATCCTCGATCTTCTGGGCAGATTTGGCACCGTACAATTACTCAAAAGCAACCAGAGAATGATACGAGGAAATTTATGTCCGTTGCGTAACCAAGAAGACGAACTGAATGAACTGAACAAAAAGGAACTGAAGAAAAAGACTGAACCTGTCTAGAACAACACGGATTTCAAGAAAAAGTGGAATAAAATGATCAAGGACCGCGTTGTGAAAAACTTGTGAAGACCTTGATGGGAGGAATCAAGAAGAAAATCTTGCTAATCAAAATAATCTATAATAAAGTTTCAAAAAAAAAAATTATTTTTTAATATTATGTAGTTTTTATTTTTGAAACATTTTTCTTTGGAACAATTTTATCGTGAAGAACACACTTTAAGAGATATCAACTTTGGTTTTTTTTTCAAAATTATGAATTACGTACTTCCAGAAAAATTTGGATCCTTTATGAAAAATATGTTTTTCATTTTTGAATTGTTTGAAGAAAATTTCTTGTTCAATTTTTTTTTTTAAAGTAATAGAAAAAATCTAACAAATGCCAAAAATTGTCCCATTTTTTCTCCAGTTCGCCTTTTCTGCCTTACTTAAACCAACGATAAGACTTATTTGGCAAAAAAAAATTTTTTTTGGGAAAACATAATTTTTCGCTATGATAGAGATAACTAATCTCTAATAAGGTAAAAAAATAATTTTCCTAAAAAAATATTTATGTAAATGGGATATTTCTGTTACTTAAGGGCATCTGCGATAAATTGAATTATAATGTTTTCTCATCAAGATAGAGACAAATATGATCTGGCGAATCAGGAA
Source organism: Phlebotomus papatasi (assembly GCF_024763615.1). NCBI lineage: Eukaryota > Metazoa > Arthropoda > Insecta > Diptera > Psychodidae > Phlebotomus > Phlebotomus papatasi. The sequence goes on from NC_077224.1 coordinate 56,903,379, forward strand.
ACAACAACTTCTTTCTAAGAATGTGCTATTTTGAAAATTTACAGGTTTCTTAGAAGCTCGTCAAAATATAAAAATATTTGTTCTGCCATATTTTACCCCCCATTTCTCTAACATTTTCCAATTTTATTTTACGCTTGATTTGTATTTTCTCAAACGAAAAAAATACTATATATATTATTAAAGTACAGTAAATACAACCTACGCTACGGTTCAATCGATTAAATAGAAAGTGAGCAAAAATTGAATAAAATTGGTTCAATGAATGTTGAAGTGTCACTTCTAAAACTTCACTTAATTATACCTTCAGTGTGTCTATGTTTAACCATTTCATCATGTTTTTTTCTTAGAATTTCCTTTTTTCTCGTAACAAATTCATTGAGTGCCTGTGATGTCCTATATTTGGAAGCCAATGTCCCTCATACTCTATTTTCAGTCTTTTGGATAGAATAAGAAAAAAAAAGAAATGTGATGGAAATAGAGAATTGGAAAATGAAGGACTAAGGTGGATTTACCTCTTAGTGCTATTTTAACTAAAATAATAATTTTCAGTTGTATGTTTCACTAAAAAAAGGAAATTTAGGAATATTACTAGGGGAAAGTATTCCCCCTTCGAACGTTCATGCCGTCGAATAATGTGAATTTCTCTTACTTTTCCTAAGAGATTTCCACATGATTGTTACATAATTATCAATATAATTGATAATAAGCTAACTAATATTTAATAAGAATGTGTAAGGCTCTTAGGAAAACTTAAAGAAAATTCACATTATTCGAAGGCATGAACGTTCGAAGGGAGAGTACTTTCCCCTATATTCTGTTTTTTTTTCCAAATTGTCACCCCTCTAGAGCTTAAATGATAAAAGATATCAACTTCCACTCTTCGGAGACCAAAATTAAAAAGCACTGTCTGCAGACACCACCCCCCACTTGTGTGTTTGTCCGTTGTTCCCTGCTTCATATGGAGCAGAAAATTTGATGTCGGCAAGTCCGCTTGCCATTGACGTGACCCGTTTCTAGGCAAGACATGTGTAATTTCAAGCCTCAACACGAATAATAATAATCTCCAGGCGTTTATTCTTTTGTTCCCTATCCCCCATGTGAAGAACCACGTTTTTTGGTTCTTCTCGAAATTGGCCCAAGCTTTTTCAACGATTTTCGGATCCCGTCAAATCATTGCTCTTGCCGATTTTACTCAGAGGTTTTTTGAATTGTAACGGTATATTCTAGTACATTCAGAGAAAATCTGTAGATTTTCGGCAGAATTTCTACCTAGAAAATCTACAGAATTTCTGCATAGGAAATCTGCATAGTCTCCATTGTCTCTACAAAAATATTGTTGATTTATCAAGAAACTGTAGAAGTTACAAAGAAAATGGTATGCTCTGCTTAACAAGCATTACCGATTAAACATTTTAGGTAAATAAAAAAAAAATGCGAACAAAAATACTAATTTCTTAAAAATCGCCCATGGAATGATACAAAAACACGAAATCTAGGTCGAGACTCTGCTTAAAGTTTTCACTTCACTATTCTCTACTTACAACAAGGCGTCGCGGAATACTTTATTTTATATAAACACTGTGATATCACCAAGAATAACTCTATTGAATTTTGCAAACTTCAGTGAAAAATATTCCATCTTTTCAGACACAGCTGTCTGAAAAGTCTGGAATGTAGAAAAAATCTACAGAAAATCGGAAAAATATCTACAGAAATTCGTCAGAGTATGCACCAGGATTCGTCAGAAAATCTGCAAAAATTTCTGACGAATTTTGTCCTAAGTCCAAATAAAATTCGTAGGAATATCTACAGATTTATCGACAGATTTTCGGCAGAGGTGTAGATATTTTCTGCAGAAATCTTAAAGATATCTGACGAAATTATTTGACGGGGAGGTAGACTAGGCGAATATGTCGTCGAAACATAACTATGACCGGAGTATTTCGCCATTTTGAATTATTGCAGATCAAAGGTTAATTACTTTAAAGAGCTAATTTTTAAACCGATTTGGATAAATTTGGATTTTTTTGGAAAGATATTGAAATTTCCAGCCCTGTTGCATCTTTTAAATGAGAAAAGGATTTTTAAGATTAGAGATGGCAAATTTTAAGAAATTTCACGTTTTTCTGCACTGAGAAAAAATGGGGATGCGATTAACTTTTTTCCCTCATAACTTTAACACTTTTTAGGTGTAAAAATATATCAACATTTTTTAATGTTAATTTTACACCTTTTTAATGGTAAGATTAACATGAAAAAGGGTAACTTTAACCCCTAATACACCTAAAAAGCGTAATATTTACACCGATTTTGGATCAATACTGCAGGGTAAAATAAACATTTCCGGAATGTTATTTTAACTTTTTCGGATTTCTCTCAGTGTGCCTATTGTAGATGGCGACTACCGTGAAATTTCTGAAATTTTACCAGTTCTAGTTAAGATGGTAAAAAGTGGTTGTACCATCCTATAAGATGATGAGAAAAGGAGTTATCTCATGGTTGAATTACAATAAACAGGAGAGAAACGGGAGGTGCGCAGAAAATTGATTAAAATCAAATGATGATGAAAAATGAGAGTGAAGTGTGCTTATAGAAGGATGAAAACCAATATACCCGGCGACTCCATTGACATTCTCCGGAGGGCGTTGAAAGAGAAAAAAATGAGACTTTGGCTGATCGGATACGAATAGAAAAGGGAGTTTGCGATAAAAAAAAAAAACTAGGCATCTTTACCATGTCATTCACTCTTCCTTTCCACCAACCCCAACTTCTTCTTTCTCTCTAATATATTGTGATTAAATTTTCACGTCTAGCAGGGAAAGTCTAGTAGCAAGAAAGAAAGAGGGCACTCTTTGGTGTTCCTTTCACAAAATCCCCATAGTCCTATCAATCTTTTACAACCCACGTGCTAGAGCCCCCTCCGAGAGCCACCGCAGCCCCAACTGTAATTTTAAATTCTCCTCCAATTGTGATTTTCAACGTTCGCAATATTATTCCCGCCAATAATTGATTCAATCAATCTTGGAGCACTTTTCCACACCTTTTCAGTAAATTTTTCCACGATAATTTTTCCTCCGCTGCTTTCTCTTTTATTTTCGCACTTTTTTCTCTCATTTTGCGTGGGAGATTTTAATGGAGATTACAAAAGAAAAGAGAACTGACGGATTTTTCCGAAATTATCACATAAATTTCTTGGTTGGGAACTTTATAGCCGTGCAAGAAAAATTAACTGAGATTTTAAACCTCTTTACAAGGGATTTCTCCCCCAGAGACGATTAAATAAGAGATGAAAGATGTTACGATGAGCTTCACAATGCTTACACAGCAGGATTAAAGTTTACGTTTTTGTGTGCCATACATAAAATCCGTTGACTTTGAAAAATGTTATTTATACTATTTATACCTTCACAGATCCATACAGAATGCGTCGTTCATCATTCACCCCACAGTTCAGCTCGTCCAACCAGGAGCCCCTGATCGTGGTGGAGGAATCTGGGGCGGGTGAGGAAGATGAACCACCAAGCAATCGGTCATCACCACGCAACAGCCTCGACATCGATTCCCCCGTAAACCCCTACTTGCTGTCCCCATGGCGGGATCCACGGGAAACACGCAAGCACTCCCTGCCCACGCCCCAGTGTACCACAGGCATCACGGCCAGCCAGGTGAGACGACTTTCGGAGCGCGGTGGTGAGGGCTCAGGCCCAAGTCCGCGTGAGGCTGCCTTCCTAGCCACACTGTCACAGGCGCCAGCACCCACTCCAGGCGGCCGTCGACACTCCGTCGTCACCATCTCCAAAGTGCCACCCGCATTCTTCGGTCGCAACCGGCGGGAGTCCATCGCGGCCTTCCCCACCGGAAGCAACAGGTAAGCACTCACATTCCCTCCCCCTTTTTCCCTACTAAACACGAATCCTCAAGGCAGAAAAAGGACCCAATTGTGCGCTAATTGAGAGGGTGGTATCATAATTGTCTCAATTACTGTCTACATTCATTATATCTCCTTTTTCACTCTCGAGCACTAATAAGTCGAACAGCCTCCAGACATTTCTCTCTAAAGATTCCCCAGAAATTTTCTCTCAAAGAGAATTATTGTGAATTTACGAATGCCTTCACCATTTACCATTATGCACTTTATTACAAAGTCTGTGACTTCATGGCATCGCTTCATGTTATACAAAACTGCTAATTGTGTTTCTAATTGAATCTAACTTTCACATTTTCAAGTTTGAAGATTTCTAATAAATCCCTCTTCTTGAAGCACATAAATTCTCAAATTCTGTGCAACTCACAGAAATTCTTTGTTTGTATTTTGAATTTGGAAAATTGTGGCATTTCGCATTTGTTGAAAGATCTACATTGTTCTTGAAAGTTAATTTTATAATCCCCTTAAATTTCTATTTATTGTTATTTACTTACAGAGACAATGTGACTGTTTAATTAAGGGCCTTGACAGACCTGAGGATTAGCTGAGAGACGGCTTAGCGCAATTATGTTAGAAATAATGGTCAAACTACATTTCCATCATTTTACACTAAGTCGTCTCTCGGTTTAAGTCGTAAGTGTGTCTAGGGCATGAGATCTTAACGATTGTTAAAGGTATCTTACTGCTGTGAAATTTGAGCGTCACAAATGGATGCCTAACGGTTCTTTTTCAAATGTTGCAAATTTTCGACCAGATTGAGAAGTTCATGATCGAAAAGTGAATTCTTTTTAAACATTTTCACAGAGCGCTAAGTGGAGCCAGTGGCCCCAGACGAGAGAGTATCGCAGGTCCCCCATCGACGGACCATCGAGGAAGCATCCACAATCTACAGCTGGATATCATGGACGATATCGTGCAGGCACGAAAGGCGCGCATGAGGCTGTGGAACACAAGCAGTGAGAAGGTTTGCGAAGTACAGACACTGGATGAAGGTGAAACCACCTCCCCAATGCGTTACACTAATCGACGCTATTCGGACTTTGTGGGTACACAGCTGCCACCCATTCAGTCCCACCGACGAGCCTCTGAGATGCCCAGCATCGTATCACCAGCACTATCTCCTGCAGCTTCCTTAGGCAGAAAGATCAAGGCGGGTATTGTGTGCACAAACACCGATCTGGTCACCCTCCTGTCTTCACTGACATCTTCAGCCATGGAGATCAACAAGTGTGAAGATACTCCTACAACGCCCGCTGTGCCACACGCCCCCAAAAAGTCCTCCACATCACCGGAGCACCGACGCTCCTCCATGAAGTCTAGTCGTTCCAACAGTTTCGACGTCTCGGTCCTCAACAACTGCAAGCAATTTATCGCGAGTGCGGATGAGAAGAGTAGCATCCTGACGGGATGGTTTGCGAAGCGTCATCAACCCATGGCCACTAAAAAAGCCACCAAATCCACCACACCCAGTGTCTCCTTCTCCAGGGATGTCCTGGAGCGCTTTCGGGATCGCGATACCAAGGATACGCGCAAAGCGAAAGAGCCAAAGGAAACGGGAAAACTCAAGTGGGACGGTAAGAGTTCCTTTGTGGACGCTCACATGATTGGTAGTGCCATTGAGGGCTTTCTGCGCCGTGGCTCAGGTTCCAGTTCCAGCTCCAGCAAAGGTGCCATTCCCAAGGAATCTTCCCGCACTAAAAAACCCACAGGTTCCAAATCACCATCTCTCTGGTTCAGCAAGCCCGAAGAAGATGAGTCTAAGGACTCATGTGATTCCTCCCTCTGTTCTACGCTCAAGGATCTCTTTGTCAAATAACTAGACTTGAGCTTTTAGTTTCATTCTTGAATCTCTCAATTTTAACACCCCAAAAACCTTTGGTGTTTGTTCATCTCAAACATAGTGCTGCGGATGGTTCTGTACTGCTGATATTTTATGTAAATAAAAGTGGCTTAGGGGTTGCTTCTATCATAAACTAATTGTGCACATTTTGGAGAATATTGCGAATATTTACTCAAATTTTGCAGGGCAACTAACTGAGTTATTAATATTGGACTGCAAATATAGTTCTAAAAGTATTAAAAGTATGTGGGCACAAATTTGTGGTTGATAGAATATATTGGAAGCTCGTTTTATTTTATTTGATGAAAATGCTTATTAAAATACCCATCAAAGGGCAAATGGGCAATAAAATTGACCATTTCACAGAAACCATATTCCTCAGAAGCAACAGTGTTTATTGAGGGTCTCATTTAATATAATTAAGGACGTATTCAACGTATTTAAGTTCACCTTATAAAATAAAATGTGACTTTTAGAGGAAGGTGGGGCAGACTGGGCAAAGGCAAAAAAACTTCAAAATCGTAAATTTACGAGATAAAATAGATTCTTTAAATTTTTATCATAATCTAGATAAAGTTTTAAGGGATTTTGAGCGTTTTGTTTTTTAAATCGTTTTTTTTTACAGGGGATATCAATTTTCACCAACTTAATTTTCCAAAATTTATGCTTTAAATTAGTGTTTCCGGTATAATTTATATCCAAAAAAAAATTTATATGAAAAACATTAGATAGATGGAAGAAGTGATAGAAGACATCTGCTCGGTAGACTTGCCTCCAGTTCACCTTTTCGTTTAAACCAGTGAACTTTGGAAAATGGCTTGAAATACAAATTTTATGATAAAATAGAGAAAAGTCATCTGCGGCAAATTTATAAGCAGCAAATTTCTAATGCGAATCAAAACGTCATAAATTACTCCATGCCTGCAAATATTTACTTTAGAGTTTATGAAAACTTCTACTAAATCAACTTTTATGAAATGACACGAAAAGTACATTTTTCTTCAAGATAAAAAGTTATTCTAAATAAATTGAAATTGAATAAATTAACCCATTCCGTCAATGTACTAGAAAAGCTGGAGAAAGAATGTTTATGTTTTAGAATTCGTTCATTATGGCTCCGGCACACCTTTTAGATCAGGAAAATTTCATGAAGTTGAAATTCGGATCCCTTTCTTTCTCTCATATTTTGCATATGTTTATCTCATTCTCTCGCACTCTTCTTCTTCTCTTAAACATCACCCCAAATTCAATTTAGCTCAATCGAATTTAGTATGCGAAAGAATGAAATAGTCATATGCAAAATATGTGAGAAAGAAAGGGTTTTGAATTTCGATTTCATGAAATTTTCATGATCTAAAAGGTGTGCCCGAGCCATTACAATTTAATTGATGTTTGTGGAAGAAAAAAATTTATTAAGGGGTCTCAGGGAGCCCCTACCGAACACACATTTTATCGGTCACTACATTTAAATTCTTTAGAGTAAATTATTTCTAATTCAGTCCATTTATGTAGCGTAACTATCTAAGATGACAGTTTATCAGCAGGGATTCAATTCAAGAAAGATTAATAAGAAAATTATTATCAAAATCGACGCGTTATCAAATTTTTCGAATATCACTTCATGCCAAATTTGATGACTTTCCGTGAAACGAAAAACAGAACTACAAAACGTATATCTACTTTTGTCAGGCTATTTTTTCAAGGTAATTAAAGCACTAAAGTAATTGAAAATCATTTTCCCGACAGCAAAAGCAAATCAGATATCAATTGTGCAGATATAAATTATTCAAAATTCCTTAATTTGCGTATGATGAGTTGTGCTATAATTGGAAATTCAGTTAAAATGGTTTTTGAAAATTCGTATAGCGATAAAGGATAATGGGCAAAAAGGTCCAACCTTTCACCACGAATAAAACCCATGCCATCGAATAGGTATTGGCAAAGGTACACTGAGAAAAAAAGGGTACGATTAACTTTTTTTCTTCATAACTTTAACACTTTTTAGGTGTAAAAATACATCAACATTTTTTAATGTTAATTTTACACCTTTATAAGGGTAAAATTAACATGAGAAAGGGTAACTTTAACCCATAATACACCTAAAAAGCATAATATTCACATCGATTTCGGATCAATACTGCAGGGTAAAATAAACATTTCCGGAATGTTATTTTGACTTTTTCGGATTTCTCTCAGTGTAACAACTTTTGTTTCGGGACCAACCTAAGAAGTATGTAGGAAAAGCACTGGACCATAAAACAAATTCTTAAGAAATGTGGCGATTTTTTTTTACGAAATTCCATTTATACAATAACGGTTTATCTTATGTTGGTCGTTTCAGAGAACAATTTATGTAGGAGGGCTCAAGGAAGAATTTTCTGTAACAAACCATATCTTTACTTGTTTATTTTCACTGCAATTTTCCAGGTTTACCTAATAAATCCTTAAATATTCTTCAAATTCATAAAAATGATTGTATGTAGGGAAATGTCTCCTAAGCAGAAATATTCCTATTGAAAAAAAGGGTTAAAGCTTCTGAAGATCGCAACAAAGCCCTAAAAATTGCCGTTATCCAAAACTTTGAATAATAAGTTCAGAGTAAAAATGTTTTATAATAAAGTCATTATACTCTGAACCTTTTCTTAAAATTCCGTTGGTAACGGTACTTTTCAACTCTGTGATCATTATCAACTGCTCCTGTTTTAAGGAGAATATTTTTATAAAGGAGACAAAAGGACGCAAAGGAATTAAAGAACATTCCAGGATATTTGAGGAAAATCTGGATTATTATAAAGAAAATTAATAGAGCGTCATGGTTTCTTCTAGGAAAATGTTCCTTGAGTTAATAAAATTTAACTCATCGGACCCATATTTTAAAAAACTACGGGAAAGTGTTCTGTTTTTAAAATATATTGCGGAGTTGCATGTATTCAGAAACATAGGAAAAATTTAGTCATTATAAAGCTTGGCACCGTGCAAAGTATTGGAACTTTCCCTTACTTTGACCCCAACAACTTACAGTATACCATTATCGAGAAAAAACAAGTTTCATAAAAATAATTCTACCCATTTCTTGAGAATTCTTACTTTAAGATATATCAAAAACTTGACACAATGGACTATAAATTTCTTCGGGAGATATGTTGAAGACACACCAAGGACTTCGAAAATACCGGTGGTTTCACATTATCCGATTTATTTTTCATTTTGTTTACCTGTAATGCTCGATGGCTTTAAGACAGGGCAAGTTTGTATGGGAGCTACCAAATGGATAAGTCAGAAGGAAAATCTAAAAAATACATTTAAAGCTTAAGTCATGCATAGACTTTGACCCGAATTTCATTAAGATCGGTTCAGCCATTTTTGAAAAATAAAGTGTCATAGTTGTGAATTTTCAGAAGGATATTATTAATATCCTTTTAATCACATACCATAGCTACGAAATGGTCCTAGTCTCATCTCTGACGAAGGGTTGGACCAGCTCATACATTTCTGCCCATTGTCCTTTCCTATGAAACTGTACTAAATAGAAAATTTCATATTTTCCAAAAACTTGTAAAAAGAAAAATAAAATAGTAGGTGAGATTGTTAAAAATCTCACCTAATATCCATTTAGCCACAATATTCCCCACATGTCCCTATTGATGAAACGTGAAACAGGGATGAAACATATTATATTGCAATTTAATATTTTATCGAAAGTATTTAAAAATAAAGCTCTTACATGCGTTTTTTTTATAATTTTGAAAAATATTGCTAAAAGTATTAAATGGAAATCGTCACATAATACAGGATATTTCGCAAGAATTTATTATTAACAATTAGTTAGTTAAATTAGTTGAATTGCAAATCCATTTTCAATAAAAGATAAAGGCTAAAATAGAATTATTTTTCTATAAATAAATTTAAAAAAAAAACTCACATGTTGAATACGCCTATAAATCTTTTAAGCCCATTCGTTTTGTTAAATCCATTTCTAGTGAATGCATTAGTGGATACTGAATTATTCGCAGCACTGTAATTTTTATATGTATACTTTTGTGCCAAGTTTACCCCAAAAAGATATAAATTTTTATTGTAATTCTATTGAAAACGAGATAACAGAAGAGATTTTTAATATAATTGTGTGTGTGTGTTGTTCAAGTGCAAATTCAAAAATATGTTTAAAAAAAGGTATATAAATAAATAAAACAAGAATCTGAAACAAATTAAATATTGTAATAATTTTCACCAAAAAAATGATCACAAATTCTTCCTTCCGAAAATATTAAAATCCAAAAGGACAACTCAGCATTGTAAGACAAAGGCATAACAGAAAAAAATGTAAGAAAATTGTAAATTTTTGTGAACATTTCAAATTGCGTAAAAGTTCTAAATTAGTTTGTAGGTTTTCACAAATTTTTCCACCGTTGCCACACTATCACACAAAGAATGCACTTTATTTGAGAAGATGAATCTTTTCACAATATTTCCCCAACACTCAATGTCTGACATCAAGGAAAAATCTTCAAAAAACACACACACAGAAGAAAAGTTTAAATGGGAATTTTAGAATTTGAGAAGGATTGTGTAGAAAAATTCCCGCCAAAAAATGCGAGACTATCAATACAGAAAAAAATCATTTTGAAAATCAAGAATTTTTGCTTGAATTAAAGTGAAACTAAACCCATCGTTGAAGACTATTCAAAACTTATTTAATTATTTTTATAAAGAAGAAATATTCATGATTTTTGAGAGTTTTATTCAATTAAAAAAGTAAATGTTAACACTATTCAAAGAAGCAGAAAATAATAAAAATGAAATTTTCTGAAAGTTGATAAATGTCTAATCATATTTTCATAGAGAGAAGTAATGAGCCAAATAATATTTCTCATCAGTAATATTGTGATTAGAGATAAAAAAAAATCTATCCATTTTTCCCCAAACAAACAAAAAAATAAATAATATTTCAAGGTAGAAAAAATGCTTTAAAGTGATGTACTTTTTTTTGTTGAAAAATTGACGATATAAAATCAAATTAATACGGAATACCCGGAATACTAAAAAGAAAAAGAAGCAAAAGATTTTATTATAACTGAGATTATTAAATTTCTTTGTCTAATTCACAATTTTTATTTTGCTAAGATATAAATTAAAAAAAAAAATTATTTACCGTGTAAACAGACGGAATTTCCACGGGAATTCCCACGAGCAAATGGTAAATTTGCTATACAAGCGCCCTCTGCAAAAGTGCACGAAACTGCACGAATGTCTTGAAATATTTTGAATTTCAAATGGAAATTTTCCGTTGGAGGTTGAAATATTCAATTTTCTAAAATGGCAAAAAGCTATCTCGCTCGAGATAGCTTTTTGCTTCCGGAGAATTCCGAAAATTTAATTTGGAGTGTTTTTAAGCAAATAATATATGAAAAAACATGTAAAATCTCCTGTAGTGATCAAAACATTGATTTTAAAAGCAAATTTGAAATCGAATAATAATACTATAATAATTTTGAAAGGATTAGTGTTTCTGGATTAAATTAAATATTCATCAATAACATTTCAGAAGAGGTTTAAATGATTGGAAGGCAGGTTCAAAATTTATCTTTTTCAATAAATCCCATTATTAAAAAATGTAAAGAATATAATAATGTAGATAAGGAAATACAAAGAATAGTAAGAACTATCGAAGTTCACTGATGAAAATTATAGCCAGAAACCATATAAACTGCCATTTCGGATATAAAATATTACTTCAATATTTTTTATTGTTTACTTTTTTTTGGAAATAAAATTTTAAAATATTTTACAGTCTTCTTGTTTTTTAAAACAATTTGTATTCAATTATTATACAATTAACTAATTTTTGTAAACATCTCTGTTCCGAATGAATTGACTGCTTGGTCACCCAGGGATATTTTATACATTTTCTTCCAACACCTTATAAAATTTTAAATTATCAGCACTACAATTAAACGAAAATTAATCAATAGGTCCTATCAGCAAAGATATCCAAAGCCTGTCGTTGATTTATCCACTTTAATTGGGGGTTTTTGACAAGATATTTACGCTATAACAACGTTTCTAATCATTTCTCGAGAAATTTTAAAAGATTTTCCATGAAATGTATTAATAGATAATATTACTAATATCCTTGTGGTATAATAAAGCCACTTTAATAAAATAAAGTACGTAAAATATCTTCTAAATACACATTCCGTTATTTATATTCGGAAAAATCAAAATTTGAAATTCAAATCTTCGGAGCATTTTTGTGTTGCGCTTGAAGTCCACCAGAGGCGCATAGAGCGGATGGTAAAAATTTGACAGTTCAATATGGGAATTTCCATCCGGAATTCCCATCCGGAATGGAAAATCTCATGGGAATTCCCGTGGGAATTCCGTCTGTTTACACGGTTAATGTTCTTTAACTTCAAACATCTTCGTTTTATAGTTTTCTTGAAGTTATGCAAGACAAAAAAACCTCAACACATTTTGATTCACGATAAGATCTTCAAGCAATATCAAAAAAATCAGAATAATTGCTAATCAGAATAATTGCTAATTAATTCACTTCTTTTGTATGATAATAAATGTGAACTTTGAGCTCTTAAATACAGTATCGGCCAAAAGTTTCTTGACAAAGCTATGTTCGAGATATAAAGTGGAAAAAATTATAGAAATAAATAAATTTTCAAATTTTTTCTATTTGCAAATGAATTGCTTGTAATTTATGGATGTTATTTATGTATTTTAAAAAATCATTTAATTTTATTTCATATAAAAAGAGATGGCAAATCGTTCCAGCTTTGCGGAATGCTCGAATAACTCACGAGATTGAGCTCTCCGTGAATTTGTTTTTCGCATGATTTTTCTGATGCTTACTGATCTACTTGTTACAAAAAATCAAGCTCAAATTGGAAAAAGTGCTAAGAACGGTTGGATGACTCCCAGGATTTCATGGGTAAGCTAGTTGAATCTGGCTAAAAGGTTGCAGATTACCTCTTTTTTTTAACGTGTTTTAAGTAAAACTGAAACTATTATTCAGATTGGACTTGTTTAACTAAGAAATCCAAGGAGGTACCCAATCATTTTCACCACTTTTTTGAATTTGCGATGGATTTTTGTAATATTTTGGGCTATTTGTCCCATCAGTAACCAAGTCAAAGTTTAACTGATCTTGAAATCAGTAATGAATTGATTAAATATCCATGAGTGACTTATCTTTCTTGTGTTTACATTTTTTTGTTTGTTAAAATGATCATTTCCAATTTTTAATTGATTTTATGATTTATGAATCAATTTGATTTGACCGCTCTGTGATTTTAATTTAAAGAAATGAATCATCAAATTGAATAAATTTTTAATATAAAAAAGAATACTTGCAGTATCACGAAAAACACTAATTGTTAATTTGCTATTTAATCGCGATAATAAAAGTAATTTTTTGCGCAAAAATGCGCTTCAGAAAATTTATAATCCAAAAATATTTTATTAGACCAATACTGCATTGGTCTAATAAAATTTTTTCTAATAGAATTTTTTGTAGTATTTTTAAAAGCATCATTAAACTTACTACTAAGTAGGGGGGCCACGATTTTTAAAAACGATTTTTTAATGCTTCTGCAACTTTAATTACCATAAATAAGTTAAAAAATAGAAAAATCCTGTTTTCAGATCAATTGCATAAGTTGTGACCGAATGTGAGCATAAAACATTGATAGCTGTTTCAGGAAAAAATGCCAATATTTAATTGGAAAAATTGAGGAAAATATGCTTTTTTCAAAGGAAAAAACATATTTTTCATAAATAGTGATTAATTTTAAAACCCTCGACTGAATATTTCCTCAGAATAATTTTTTTTTCTTAAGAAAATAATAACGCAATTCATTAAAAAATGCTGAATTTTTGGTCGGAAGTACGTTTAATACTCCAATTTGACCATTCTCTATAAACAGCATACCGCAGCATAATTCCTATAATAATATAGGTAATAAAAATCGTGATTATAAAATCCCCCAAGTTGATAAATAATTTCAGGGGAAATTCCAAGTTCATTTTGGGAGAAAAAGAAAAAAATTAAAGAGAAAATCTACTAAATGGTTTCCAGCGCCATCTACCGATAGTGTTTAGTTCTGCCATCATCCGCTGCGAGCGCTAAATAGTGCCATTTTCATGTATTTGCTTAGCACTTTTTGTTCGAGAGCTGCTGACTGGCCAGCAGACCGATTCAGCAAAAAATGCTGAAAATGCTGTCTTTTCTGCTAACTGTGCTCGCTGGGTTCTTACAATGTGATTTTGAACCGTCTGAGTTAAAATCTTGGGTCTGCCAGTAGCGTTTTCAGTTGTAGGGTAAAGTGGTACAAGTTGGACAGGGCTTTTTTTCTTGATAAATTTAGTACTTCATTTTTATTTGTATATTTTTAATGCTTTAGTTTTATAATTTAGTTCTTTGTGCTTAAAAACAAATTTTATACTGTATTTATCAAGAAAAAAGCCATGTCCAACTTATACCGGCGAATTGTCCAACTTGTAACACTATGTCCAACTTATATCATTTTACCCTATTCATGCTTTATCACCATAAATTTTGAAATATTCAATATCGACGGCTCAGTATATAAAACAAATAAGTCACCAATGGCCAACTTATAGGAGAGTGATTCAAGCTTTTTAAGATTCAAATTCAAAACCCTTATAATTTTATGAATAATTAACTTCCCGGTATAATATTCATAGGGAAAGTAGAAGGTGTCATGGAGTACCCGAAAAACCAAAAAAAAAAAAAATTGAAAAAAAAATCAACTTATTTGACTTCTGATAAGCCAATTTATGCCAAAAGGAATTTAAAGTTATTTTCAAATTTAATAATATAAAACTATTTTCAAGAACAGTACATATTATCACATTTGATATTATAAAATTCATTTCTTGAAATTTTTTAATGATAACAAAATACAAATAAATATAATTCGAATTGTGCATAACAGTTTTCAAGATCTATAATTAAATCTAGATTAATTGGGTTAATATTATATAATTTACCAATCAATATTGCTTTATAATTGAAATCAACATTAATTATGGCCAAAAGGCTTATTAAGCGTAAATCAACTAGTGAGAAACAGCATGAAAAATATTTCAAATGGAAATTTTAACAAAATAACAAAAGAGAAATTATATCACTTTTTTTGATTAAAAATTCCGAAATTAAGTAGAAATTCGTAATTTTTTTTCTAGTACATCACTGTGAAGATTTTTCTCTACCTTACATCAGCTTATACACTGAGCATATAAAAAATGGTTAGTGAGAAAAATATACAACATTGTAGAAGATGTTTCCCTAGAAATATACATTCAGATAAATCTGCAATAAGTCATACTCCCCGAGAGATAGCGAGAAGTTCATGGTGAAAAATACACAATTTACTCTTGTTGTTGTAACAGTTAAATAAATAGATTATCCAAAGAAGAAAACAAACAAGTAGATGGGCAGCAATGATAGTAAAAAAAAATCCAAATAAAATTCAGTGTTGAGAGAGAGACAAAAAAAATGATATATTTGGTGACAGAACTCATAAGAAAAAATTCTAGTGAATGAGAACATTTTTTCGAGTAATGTTAAGAACAAACTAATTCATTGTGCTAAGTGTCAAACCTATTTTCTCACATAATAGTTAACAAAAAAAGCTACCCCTTATTGAATAGAGAAAACAAAAGAAAATTTTAAAGTAGAAAATAGATTTATAAACATAAAATTTATTCCAATGTGTGGAGAGACACAATGACTGTCACAAGAAATACCTTTAAAAAAAATTAGCGAAAATTCGAGACGAAATTTTGCCATAAAATAATTTTGTCCATTTTTCTTCGTAATTCTGTGTACATGAAAATATTTGCTAAATAGCATTAAAAACAAACTCATTTCCTGTAAAAAAAAAATAAATAAATAAAATCTTTCAGTCTTCTTAATTTCGAGAATGCACAACAGACTTTTTATAGCGTTTCACATGGAAACTAGAGAATTAAACAACATAAACCAATGACAATATTATGAATGAAAAATAACCATTTTTGAAAGAGATATGAATTTTATGAGAGTGAAATTATTTTCTCGATGGAAACACTATTTTTTCCTAATTGTGATTAAGATTTTTGAAACAAAAAAATAGACAAAGAGTTTATCTGTTAAGTGATTTTCAACTCAAAATGAAAAAACCTAACGTATAAATGTGACACATTTAAAGAGACAACAGAAAAAGAACAAAACAATTTTATTGTAAATAATTCTTTTGAGAAAGATGCATTGAGAAAGCCATATAACTTTGTGAATAAAGAATTTTAAGAGAGAAAGCGAGAGAATAACTAATCCACCAATGAGATAAATGTAATTGTTGTCTGTTGAGAAAGTTTTATATTTTTAAAGAAAGAATTATATATTTAAAATAACTAATGTAACTTTAACAAATCTCTTTTATCAGTGTTAAAATTTCAGATATTTTATAAAGGACAGATTCTCAGTAAGTGTACATAAACAAGGTTAATGATGAGGCACACAAATATCTATTAATGAAAAGAATACAATATAGTGTAGTAAAAAATTTAACTTGAGATTGATATAAAAGAAATCTTAAAAGAAAAAAAACTATATTAATGGAAAATAATTGTGTTAAAAAATCAGTGTATTGACAAACAAAAGAAAACAATTTACGCAATAAAGAAAAATTGTTAAATACAAAATAATTCTCTTTTTCTATGGAATGTATCATACACGTGAGTATTGTCACTGATGGGTTCTAAACTGAGAAAACTCTTATGACTATTATTTTTGTTATCTTTTATATTTCAAAATTATCATTTAGAAATCTAAATTGTGAAAATTGAAAAACCCAAGATAGCAAACAAAGCAATAGCTTTATTTTAGCTTTAAAGTCACTTTGACTTTTGTCAGGAATAAAAGAAATGTAGGGGACTGTACCAAATATCGGACAACTTGCAATTTCGATTTCGACCACTTATTTTGTTCTTCAAATATTTATAATTTTTTTATCCCGTTCTTAAAGGAGTCTCTCAAAAACGCTCTCAAGTAGACCAAAAGTTCTGGGGTGGAATGATAACTTTACGACACTATCGAATCGATAGTATCGATAAATCTATACCTGTTAGATTAAGTGAATGTCGACTTTTTGCGCATTGTCGAGCCATTCACTGTGACATTCTTAAAAGAATATGGCTGTTGATAAATATCTATATTAGTCACAGGAAGTATAGCTATCGTTTAAATATTTCAGAATCAACAGTCGATAAAGCCTTTGTAAATTCCACAAAATGCGCTCAAAAAGAATCACGATCAAGGGGGAGATATTTGTTTTGCAAATGTGTACACCACTTCCAGGCACTTCCACGATTTATATGGAAGAGGCCTTCGTACTTCCAAAACTTCGCAATACTCTCGAAAATATGGCAATACTATAAGCACTTCTTGCACTTTATGCACTTATCATACTTAGAAATCAGTACAGTAGAGTCTCGCTATAGGCCATCGCTCTATAGTCCACAATTTATCGACCGTTGATTTCAAAACACTGATTTTAAGTTGGGTTATGTTTTTTAGTACGCGACATGCAATGTTGTCATAATTATTTTAATATTTTTGGCAAACTTTATTGAGTAGTTGTGATAATTGTGATCCATAATGAAGAGAACAAGGACAAATATCACAATCGCAAAGAAAGTGGAAGCCGTCGAGCAATTTCCATACTAAAAGTCGTTGATAATTTTGAAAAATTACATGGACTATAGTGCGACCCAAGTGTCAAATCTGGAACCAAATATGGACTATAGCGAGACTCTACTGTAGTTTATTTAATCTGATGACCAATCTAATTACGAAAACTTTTAAAAAATCTCAAGAAATTAATTTTTACACACATTTTTAAAGATTTTCTTATATTTTGATTTTCTAGCGCCAGATGAAGAGATATCAACATATTTTGAAATTTCCTAAGAGATTAGTGAAGATACTTTTAGAAAATAGAGTCTCTAAAAAATGTCATCTCATTTGTAATTATTGAAACTGTACTGAAAAATCTGCAAGATTCTAAAAGTACGAGTGCAACAACTAATTCAGCACTTCACACGTATCTTCACTTTTTATATTAAGCTTGATTCTAACTCTGGTGTCAAAATTCTTTAAAATTAAAAGGAACGGTTTTTGATAATTTTCTAATCATTTTTTGCAACAAGCTGAGCTATTTTGTAGTCCTAGGTTTTTTTTTATCTTTTTCGCTATTGTTATATTAGATCAATTTCTCATCACCTGTCGACAATAGATCCAGAAAAGGTTCTTCATCGCAACATAAGGAAAGTGTACCACGGATCGGAATGTTAAGCGACATGCTCCATATTTAGCTGAAAGTATGAGCCACAAAACACTATTTGGTAGTTTTTCATATTCCAGTTGATACATTAGTGATCTATTTAACTATTTCCGTGTATTTAAACTTTTGTTATTTACGGAAATTACTAATATATCGGTTTAAATTTAAATACAAGGATGCAGAGTGTTCCACGGATCGGAAGGGGGTGAGCCACGGATCAACAGACGTTTTTGGTGAGGATTCTTCTGTTTTTTTTTGGCATCCAAATCACTCCATAAGGCTCCCAGTGAAGCTTTTTCGTCACCCTTACACTGTGTACTGTATATTCACATGAAAAAACTTTTAAAATTGTCAATCTTAATAAAATTTTCACTGGTAAATAGATCTTTCACAACAAAAATATCCAATAATGGCCGTGAAGATGACCTGAGAACGCTGAGCGCAATTTTCTACGAACACAAGTGTGCCGATCCGAGGAACAAGTGAAACAGAACGTACTTGTTCGCAAAAAACAATATATTTTTCATTTTTATTGTCGACATAAATAAAAAGATGCACTGATAGTGAAATTAGAATCACTAAGTATTATTTTTTTAATTAACAGTTTTAAAAATTTCAACAAACCTTTTCAGTTTGCCGCAAGAATTAAAAATCTTAATTAAAAGTAACGTAGTCTAAAAAAAACGTAATTAGACGAAAAAAGACTTTATATTTAAGCACTCCCACTTCCAAAGACTTCCAAGCACTTCATTTTCAGCTGTACACCACTTCCAACCCTAATATCTCCCCCTTGAAAACGATAAAATAGGAAGAACTACAGCGAATTTGAGCAAATTAGCTTTATAATTAGACGTGAAAATTGTCAACAAATTTTTTCGCCCAATTGAAAAAGAGTCTACTGTATCATGTAAATTTATCTTTATAAATGGTCTGTGGAACAATATTTTATCACGTTAAGGTCCAATTTCATTTAAAAATCGGATACAAAACTTAGTTTTAACACTTTAAAACCCAAAGTGACATTTTACTCCAATTTTAAGTTTGGAGCTTCATAGTAGGAATTCTATTCAATATTATGCTAAAGTGATAACACGAATGTGTAGAGAATTTAATTAGCTTTCGTTTAGTCCAAAAAAAAATAGTTAATAACTTTTTTATTATTTAAAAAGTTAAGAAAAAACCAAAAAATTGGCGTAGAATACCAAATTGGCGTAAAATGCCACCTTTTTTATATGGAGTTTGCATCCGAAATGGACATTTGAATGGTTTATTCTACATAACCTAAAAAATGTTACCATTTTTTGAATTTTGAATTCGAAAAAATCTTAAAAAATACGTGAAAATGTAAAAATAATTATAAAAAATTAAATAATATAAGACCTAAAATTGTTGTAAAGTGGTACTACAGAGAAAAATAAGGTGAAAATTCACTTTACGTCTTATTTTTCTTTTCCGAATTCCTATTGGAACTTCACACAAAATTTTATTAAACAAAAAGCGCAAATTAATGAGAATTTGAAAATTTTACAGGAAAATATATAGATATGTTTCTAAGATCCTTACCAAATTGCTAAGAAAAAGGAAATTCAATAGAAATTGCCTTTTTTCTACGAAAATCTGTAAAAATTCACTTTGGCATTTTTTGTCCATTTTCACAAAATTTATATAAAATTGACAAGAAAATTGGGAAAATATTTATTCATAAAATAATTTACGAGTCCTCGAACTGCTGTAGAAGTCTTACGGAACAAAAAACTTGAAAATTTGGTTTTTTGTGGAGAATATCTACACGTATTTTATGCCAATTTGGTATTTTACGTGATTTTTTGACTTGGGATTTAAAGTGTTAAACTGCCCCACTTCCCCCTATCCTTTACTATGGAAAATCCCTTCAATTGTCTCAAAGCTTTTTATCAGATCGTCCGTTAAGAAGGAAGAAATCAGAAAATCTAAGCTTTTGCAGGGGTCTCTTAAGTTAAGAGAAAATAAATTGGTTTAAGTCCAAGCTTTCGCATTCAATCTTTTATCAAAGCTTTCTGCAAACTTTATCCAAAAACCACCTAAAATTGTTCAATCATCCAAAATCTCAAAATTATTCATAACAGAAATCTGTAGAATAAACTTTCCTGAAAATTGCTGTTCTGCTCAGCAACACTATCATCATCATTTTCAACCGCTTATCCCTATTTGGGGTCGCGAGCTTAGGACATCTAAGTTAGCAGTCCACGTCTGCCGATCTTCCGCCACTTCAGGAAGATGTTCACGGTCAAACCTGAATTTAATTCAGCCACCTTGTCCTAGGTCTACCCCGAAGTCGACGCCTAATAAATTCAGCAACGCCAAATCATAAAAAAGACGCCGAAGGACTCCTCAAACATTCAATTCAATTAAATTTTCTTTAATTCTTAAAAACTTAAAAACTCAGTTTCCATCCAGTATATAAAGAATACCAAAGATATCCTCATTAGAATTTTTTTTTGTTCACCAAAAAGAAAAACTGCTAATCAATATACGAGTGAATAAAAATGGTACATTATTAGCATTTTGGAGGAAAAAAATGTGATATTGGAAAAGAAAAAAATTAATAAATGGAATTATGAGAAAAGCATTAGGATTTTTTTTTCCATTAATGTCTTATACAAATGCCTTAATCCAAAAATAGGACAAAAACAAAAAGAAATATTTTTAACATTAAAAATTGATTAATTGCGATGTTTCGGACTTTTTTTTTAGCTTATTTTTTTCTCATTGTTATTCATGCTTCTTCTCATCATCTTCCTTCACGGGATTCTTTTATTATTTTTCAAATGCTCCTCATCTTTTCCTGTTTTTTGTTTTTTAATTTTAATAATTTTGTATTTTTTTGAAGTTTTGCTGCGACAATGTTTGTGTAATATGAAGAAAAAAAGAATGATTGTGAGTTTAATTTTTTATCATTTTCGTATGTTTTTTTTCTCTTGTTCTTTTCTTTTTTATAATTTTTTTTCTTTAATCTGTTGCATCTTTCAAAAGAGAAAGGGAGGGGGGAGGGAGAGTAGTTGTAGTTTTGGGGAGTGGAGGAATATTATAAGAAATCAAATGCGAGCGATCAACGCCCCTTCATCTTATGACAATTGTCCAGAGTCAGCCACAACGATTTGTTTGGATGTCTTGCCAGATTGGCTGCCGAAGCCCTCAATCTTCTTCACCACTTCCATACCCTCCACCACCGTACCGAACACCACATGGCGATTGTCCAGCCAGGATGTCTTCACCGTGGTGATGAAGAATTGGGAACCATTGGTATTTGGCCCAGCATTGGCCATAGACAGAGTACCAGGTCCCAAATGCTTCAGCATAAAATTCTCATCTTCAAACTTGGAACCATAGATGGATTTTCCACCAGTGCCATTGTGATTGGTGAAATCACCACCTTGGCACATGAAATTGGGAATGACACGATGGAAGGTGGATCCCTTGTAGCCGAATCCCTTCTCACCAGTGCACAGAGCACGGAAGTTTTCAGCCGTCTTCGGTACAACGTCCGAACGCAACTGCAACACAAATACAACAAAAAACAATTCAAACTATATTCCCCAAAAAAAAAAAAATCTCCCCCCAGGCATATAAGTCTCCAAAGATTGCAGAAAATTGCCTCTTAACTTGCATATACTCCACACTCTTCTGATTGAGGAAGAACCCCATTAAATATTGCACGGAAACTTGAACAATGATTTAGGTACTCTTTTAAAACTCTAATCTCAAAGATAACTCATTTCTGCAACTGAGTTTTTTCTTCTTATGCTATCAATCCCTCTTCTCTCTCTTTCCTCTGCATCAGCTGTTTATTCAATTGTCAACTTGGATACAAAATTCAAAAGTTCACCATTAATAGAGATTAGGTAAAGTTTGTTATCTGTGAATACTTGTAAACAACTTAATTTCCAAAATTTTCCTTTAGCACAATTTTCCAACACAAATTCAAACCAAAAAACCCCATACAAATTAATGCTTCTTAGAGTTATACAAAAACGAATATAAAAATATTTTAATATTGCAAATTGGAAATATGTATATTAATCAGCTCATTGCGTAGGAATTCCGTTTTTTGTGCACCAAAATATATGCCAATAACTGAATCATCAAAAAAGATTCAATAGGCCAAATGACTAAGCATAAAGAGAGATGCTTTTTGAAGAAAAAAAAAATTATTTGAAGCTACGGTCTTGCAAACATATATACAGTCAAGTGTGCTAATCCGGGCGCTTCGCTATCTGGATCATTTATGACTAATCCACTTAAAATAAATATTTTTATTTTTATTTCCGTAATATAGTCACTACAGTAACATAATATCGTCGGTTTCGAAGAAGACTATTGTAAGTCTATTTACAATAGTATAAAAAGATATCATTGGATGCAGAAACCTTATATCTATATCCCCACAAAATTTTATGTTGATTAAAATATTCCTGCAAAAGTTACAAGAAAAAAACTTAAAATCATCGTGCGCAATTATTGAGTTTTTTGCACACAGTTTTGCTGTAATTAATTTAAAAGTAGAGTTAACTAGAAGATATTCAATACGTAAGTATGATAAAATAGTTTCAAAAGCTAAAAGTATACTAATTGCAGTGAAATTAATGAAAATAAATTTTAGCTGTCAAACTTAAAACCTCTTTCCTGTAAAGTTTACATTTTCGACTTACAATAGTCTTCTTCGGAACCGATTATATAACTTATTCAAGTTTGAGAAAAAGCAAAAATAATATTTTTATCCATTAAATAAGTGAGTGTAATCGACTCATTTCAATCTTGTGCCAGCTAGGTTCTTCATTAAAAATTTTCTAGCAGTGATATTTTCGCTAATGACAGCTTGTTGATTGAAAACATTTATTGTTTTTTTTTTCTTGTGAAAAAAGTATTTTAAATCCAAAGGTTTAATTAAAAGTGAATTAGCGAAAAGGCGACCCAGTTAGTGCATGCTGACTTATTTCAGTATTATCATTATTTTATAAATTTTCTTTAATATTTTTGATAATTTTAATTTTATATTATGTTTCTAAATGAAACAGTGAATTATTGTATGAATTTAGAAGAAGTAAAAAAGAATTTCATCAGTCCAAAAACAAGCGTTTAAGTAACACTGTTAGGAAAACGATCCAGTTACCCCACCTTACAAAAATACACTTAATCAATAAACTGGTAGTTTGACGAAATGCTCGAACTCATGACTTCGATGCTTCACCTTAAAAATACTTTTGTATCATTTATCGTTTACCGGTTTCCAACCGCTTAAATAAAAATAATGATAACACAACGTTCCATAAAGGAACATAGGCCGTTCCGCAAGAGGAGTTCGGGACACCCATGATACCATTTGGTTGAGAAATATGCTCTATAGCAGAGGAGTATAAGAACTGTTTGAAACCGAACAAACGTCAAATGAAGCTTGTACGTCAATGGTCAAAACGCTACCTCAACAGACTTATTTTGACGTTTATTCGGTTTCAAACTATTCTTGCACACCCCTACTCTATAGGGCCTAAATTTTGAAAGGTATTAGTGTTTGAAGGCAAAATATCCGCTTTGGACATGTCTAAAACATACCCAAGACTTAAGAGCATCCGTGGTTTACCTTTTGAGATATTCGCAAGTGGTTTCTGACAGTGGTGTCAAATATAAGATTAATATTAATATTAAGAAAAGCCGAAAAGAGAAGAATATAGTATGCAAAATTTCAAATGGAAAATCATGTGTAAGAAAGAGTACACTCTAGTAGAGTAATACGATGAGTAAGATATTACTGTTTGTATTAATTGCTTTCTGAATCGTATTATAGGCAATTCGAGCAGTTTTCCATGCATGCCAACTGTGATTCGGTCAGTTTTCGAGCGAAACACAAGAGAGAGGCAAAATAAAACACTTATAAGTTTGAATAATTATATAAAAGAAGAAAATGTATAAAGTTTTACTGTAATACAGAAGTTACTTCTACAATTTACCTACTCTTGTTTTTTTATTAATTTCATATTTCTGAGAAAAAATAGCATTTTATCCCTGTGATGTCTAAGGGAAATCAACAAAAAAGAACCATTGCTTTTGTAAACAGCATTTCTAATTATAAATTTCAAAATTATTTTGTTTATCTGAATTACGACAAGATAAAGCCCCAGTTTCCTTTAGAAATATGCGAAAAATAGCGTCTTCAATGTAGAACGACATCTCCATACAGTGTTATTAAGCCTTATTAAAAGGAACAGAATTTAAAGCTCAACATGTTTCAGTCTTAAACTTTGACATAACACAATTTGAAATTTATTACTCTCACGTTTTAATGACCCGTACGTTATCTAGCAAGCCAAGTTAATTTAGCCTCAAAGGTTTAGGTTTAAGTTCACTATTAAGACTAAAAAATATACTTTTTGGAAGCAACGTTTTGAAAAGGTGTTGCAAGCTTTAATCATAATGATTGCAATAAATATCTAAGATTTTAATGTCATACTTTATAAATATCCATAAGAATCAATTTTTTACAAAACTCAAAGAATTTGTTTTCTTCTTGGATACCCAGATTCTCAAAAAAAAAAAAACGAGTTCAAAAAAAAAACATAAATAAAAAGTCAAATGTTTAACCGTAACGCAAATACTTAAAAGTTTAAGCAAGAAAATAAACCAGTAATAATAATAAAATCCACTCATTGCAATTTACAAGAAAAAAGTGATTGTTTTTAATAGTAATTATCCTCATAGCACGGTAGTCAGAGTAAAGCCGTGAAATTCGTATTTAAGTACCGCAATCGTAAACTTATTTAACAACTATTCTGGATTTTATGTACTGTATTTTAACATCCTCGTGGGTCGTCCTTGAGATAAAATCTTCATGAAATCTTTATACAATCTCTCAAGTATTACCGAGATACATACACTATCACTAGGATCATAAATCAAACAATCTGCATAAATTTCCTCCACCTGATCCTTTATGAGAAAAATTTATTGATTGAAAGCATGTGCAAGTAAAATTTGCATCTGATTGTATGAATATTTTTTGCGTTTAATAAAAAAGAACAAAAAATATGGCATAACTTTATTATAATCGAGTAAGAACGATAAAAAGCCTTAAGATAGTATCGTTTTTGTTAGATTTTAATGTCTTACAGAAATTAAAAAGTATTTCAATGTTATAATATAAATTTTATGTGTAAATAATATCACTATTTGCTTCAATGATTAATATATGTTCGAACCTAAACAGAGATGTATCAAAGATATCTGACTTAGAGTAAAATGTGTAGGAAATGTAGCTAATAAAATAACTATTAAACGTATAAAAGACTGTAAAACAATTTTGTTTTTCAATATCCTTAAAAGTTACTAAAAAAAAAGATGGCATTTTTTTTTTCATTAGTTAAACAGAATTTTAGGACATTCAAAGGCCTTTAACTTTTTCCGTATGAAGAATCAAATCGGTTCGGTAGAATCTGAACTAATGTCGAATAAGTACCAAAAACCGCATAATATACTTGCTTACATTACGGGAGCAAAAGCCAAGTGAATTTAAATGCGGAATTCTTAAGATCCTTAAGAGTGCGCCACTTTACTTACAGTAATCTCAGTAATGGAACCAAGAGCGTTATAAGCAAATAAAAAGATTTTTGGTTCTATAATGCCTTACTTATGCCGAAAATAGACACAGACTGATCCTGGAGGATACTCAGCTTGAAAAACTTGGCGGCAAAGGATCAGCCCAAACTATCATACACTGAGGATTTAGGATCAAGGATTAGCGTTTTCAGCGTAAATTTCTATTAAATCTCTACACTTTGATTGCTGAAACACTTCTTAAGTGCATTATCAATGGATTTATTTTTCGTACAGGAAGGAGCACTTTGACCTTCCCATTACTCCAATCTTAATGCATTTTAAGATTTTGCGACATTGCTTACCATTACTCCATGTTTTTTCACCTAATTGCAATTTCGAAAAGCACCCAAAAATACCCTAAGTTAAGCTTTTTGTTTTCAGCACTGGCGTTGATGTCGCCTAATCCCCGTAATTTCAATAGACCTCGTGAATTTAGAAGATCAGATTAATACTTTCTGAACTGCGAGAATGGCAAAAAAGATAGCAAGTGTTTTACCATGCCTCTCTCTCGCGCTTCGCTCGAAAACTGACCGAATCACAGTTGGCACGCATGGAAAATTGCTCGAGTTGCCTGTAATACGATTCAGAAAGCAATTAATACGAACAGTAATATCTTACTCATCGTATTAATCCACTAGAGTGTACTCTTTCTAACACACGTGATATTCCATTTGAAATTTTGCATATATATACCTCTCTTCGGCTTTTCTTAATATTAATATTAATCTATGTGACACCACGGTAATCCTCCAAATTTTGGGCTGATCCGTGAGTGTATCGACACCAATCCTCATTTTTCGGGCTGATCCCTAAGCCGATTCCTGAGTCTCTTTGGGCTTTAGGGAATTCTACAAGACTATACAGTAGAGTCTCCTAAATTCTAACGCTCGGGGGGTATTTTTGACATTTATCACCTCCCAAATTTGAACAATTTTTTTCAAAACTAACGATATTTTTGTGAGATTGAATTATACTTTGAATAAAATTCCCGTTCCTTCTCACAACTCTTAGTGGTAACATACTTCCTTCTCATTTTGTACGATTATAATATATATAAGCATTCAGGAAGAAGCACATAAATATAATTTTCATTCATCCAGAATACGATTTTTTTTAAACATAACCCCACAATTGACATTTTGAATCCAAACGTCGTTCGAATTTGAGAGAGTCAGATTTGAGAGGCTCTACTGTATTAAGAAAAAAATTGCTTCTTGGGCACTTCAGGTTAATATTTTGGTCCAGCAGCGATGCGTTATGCCATGCCCAACACACAATAACTTTTGTTTGTAAACATGTTTTCAAAATTTTCTACGAGAGAGAGCGAGACGACTAGATATACATTTCATTCACTCTCATAGGGAATTTTGAAAACATGTTTACAAACAAAAGTTATTTTGCGCTGGTCATTATGCCCAACGCACAATAAATGTTGTTTGCAAACATGTATACAAAATTTCATATGAGAGAGAGCGAGATGACTAGATCTCGGTTTCGTTCACTCTAATTGAAATGTCAAAAACATGTTTACAAAACAAAAGTTTGCTCAAAACAAAGCCTACGAGGTTCTTGGCACAGAAGTAGTAATAATGCTCAGCGTAATTTTCCTAAATGAAATTCAAATACCAAATTCTCCCTAGAACATTTAGAAATAATACTAGGAAATTTAGATCGTTCTTATAGTGTGCAGAGATCTAAATTCTCGTTACCCATTTAAAAAATGTAGGAGCTTTAAACAATGCAAAGCATTTGACTGTGTTGAAAGAATTAAATGGTAAAATTACAAAATCAATAGAAGCTTCTCTATGCTGGACAATGAAGCTCTATACGAAAATATTCCATTGAAACTGGTATGTGAATTAGAATAGAATAGCTATATGGCAAGCCTTTTTGAAAAAAATACCTGGTGCAACAGGAAATCCATAGATTACTTGAATTTTGCATAGCTGACCTACATTTCATGAATTTAGAAAGTTTTTGAATTTTTCATCGGTTTTTCAGTGGTAGAATGCTCAATATACTTTTCTTAGGAAGGTTATCTAACTTCTTAAGAAAATTTCTGTAGAGAAATTTCAGTTTGGGCCTAAGTTTCCAAATATTTTCTGTGTCTCATCTCTCATCTCAATTGGAGAGAAAGAGAAAGAATTTACTTATCAATTCACCTAAACTGCTAATTTGGAGCTAAAAATAGAAAAAAAAGCAATTAGACAATCTTTTGGAGACTTTGAGGCACTGATTAAATGAAATAGTCCCATATTTGCCGGCTAGAAAGTTATCTTTTCTCTCTTTCTTTTTATGGCCTTTTCCCACCCATTGGGACCGCACCTGAGGAACCCTTTCCGCTGTCAACACACGCCCAGAGAGTGGTCCCAAAATTAATGCGCGACACATTGTCTATTGTGTGAAAAGTTACCGAGGAAATGAGGGAAAAATTAAGAAATTCCAATTTGCCAGACAATGCCAATTCATTGGATGAAAGTATAAAAAAAAACCACGCGCGCGCGCACTTCCTCCTCACGGACCACAGCGCCACCATCATTAATGACATTAACCTCAGTGACACCCGGTGTTCTGGAATTTTCCTATGCGCCACAGCGAAACATGACACGAGAAAACCCAATCAAATCTACCCTTTTATCGCAACTATCCGCCCACTGGATGACCCTGAGTGGGTGGACAGTGTCCTTGGTCGCAATTGGGGCCACAATGGCCTCTGGTTTCTTTTTTTTTTTTTGGTAAAATTTCCTCAGTCGACCTTCCCCACACCAATACATACAGAGCAAGAGGCTTCGTGGCGTGTTGCAGCGTACAATAAAATATTCCACGGAATGATGATGGGTTTGGGGAGAAGCATGTGGACACGCTAAACACCCTGATCGGTCATAACATCGATTTCATGGCAATTTATTGCTTTCTTTCTGCCCCCACAGCGTCCCGGACAACCTTAATACAATGAACTCGCCCTCTTCTGACTCAACGCACTCTTGCGACTGCAGCGCCACAGCAGACGCCCCCATGCGTCACCCCAATAGATTCCCCATTGAAAAATTCATTTCCACCCAATGCCGTACATGAAAAACTCATCCTAGAAGTCCTTTTTCTTTCCCCAAGTTCACACCATTTGCCGGGGGCATAAGAAAAGCCGGCAGCCGGCTTTTTGTGCACAAATGGCCGGCAAATGGCGTGACCTTCCACATGGTGCGGTCCCCACTTATCTCACCAAATTCATGCAATATAGATAAAAATAATTAACTCACTTCCATCACAATGCGCCCAATTGGGGCATGGTCGGCGGACATGTCGAAGTAAACACGCGGTAATCCCATCTTTTTGCTGGCAAACTCACGAATTAATTGCAGTGATACAGCAGAACACTTGAAATTCCGTCCAATGGCGAGAGAAGACTGAAGTACCGCGGCCATCTGTGGGTAAAAACGTACACTTGAAGGTGAAGTTTCGAAGGCGGAAGTTGAGTCATTTCCACGCAAAAATTGCCCATTTTCACTTTTTCACACAATTTAGGCTGATTTTCTCACTTTGAAACTTTCCCTCTAGCTATCTATGATTTTTCATGTGAATTTTGCGTGTTTTGAAGCTATTTTTATCACATTTTCTATCGATCAAACATGTGAAAAATTTCCCAATGTTCGAAAAAATATCCCAAAATAGACATACCGGAATTTTATCTACAGAAATTGTAGAAAAAAAATGCAAAATTTCAGAAAATACACCAAAAATGTACAGTGGAACCTTTTTATGCTCTATTTCCTATGAAATAATTTTAATTCTTTGCAAATTTATTATAGAAAAACCTAGAAAAATGAGATGGATATAGCTGAAACATTATACTCAATTTTTTCACTTACCTTTTGGCGTTTTGTGAGATTGTCAATTTATCGACTTACAAATAAACTTAATAAATGCTTAGTAAAAGAAATTCACCTAAATTATCACGAATTTATTGAAGAATTGATGGAATTTATGTAATCAAACAATTCTTCGAACACCCCTAAGCACCACGTTTTCGAACATCGAATATTTCGAAATCCCGCCATCGAAAAGGCACAAACACACCAAAATCCCAAAATTTAAAACTTCACAGTAAAAAAATGTGTAAAATTTTTACTACACAACACAGTAAAAAAAATGTGTAAAATTTTACTACTATAATAGTGCAAAATCGACCATTTTAGTTGTTTAATTTAAAAATGTTTAAAAAATGCAAAACATTTTGGTAATTTATTGTCACGTGATTGAAAATTACCACTATTATAGTTGAAAAATTTTCAACAATGTTGTTTAATTTGAAAATGTGTAAAATTTTAACAGTAAATAGTGTGAAATCGAATAAATTAGTTATTTAATTGCGATCTGTGTAAAAATTCTCACTGTTATAATCATAAAAATTTTTCAACAATGTTTGGTGATTTAAAACTGTTTGACAAATCCTAAAAATTACAACTATTATAGTAATGATTACAGTTTTTCTTATTATAGTGTGAAAAATACACATCTTTATGGTATTTTTTGTCACATGATCAAAAATTAACACTATTATAGTTTGATCATAATTTTTAACACTATTATAGTGTGAAGTCTTGTGTATTTCAACCAAATTTGTTGAATTTTTCAACAAAAGTTGTGTAAAAATTGTTGAATTTTCTTTTGAGACTTATACTTCAGTCGAGATGCTTTTCATTGGGCAAAAGTCATATAGAACATCAAATATTTATATGCACAATAAGTATATCGTAAAGATCCGAGCACCAGATGTAATCATTTCGCATTAGGGGGGATCCCGAGTACAGGAAAAACCAATAAAAATGTCTAAAAACGCAAAAAAAATCAAAATCTTCGAAATGAAAAGAAATTCAACAATAAACAGAATTCAACCATTTTTGAATTTACACATAAAAATTCAACAATTTTTAAATTCAACAATTCCAAATTCAACATCTTGAAAATCAACAACTTTAAATTAAACAAATTTAAATTAAACACTTTTTCCAAATTTAACACTATAATAGTGGTGTGAAAGATTACACACTATAATAGTTTTAATTTTTTTACTGTGTTCCAAACCCATAAAAAAGCACGAAATTAAAAGTATTTTTTAAAAGAATTTTATTGACTAAATATTTGTAAGTACAATGATACAACCTCAAAAAAACAATGAGTCACAAATAATTATTCAATTGTGATAAATTCCTGGGGAGAAAATGGCCAAGCCACATTTAATGAAAAACATTTAAAATCTTCTTTTTTTTTAAATAATTGTGTAAAAAAATTAAATAATGGACGGGAATTTGTAAGATCATCATCAGTAATAAAAACTAGGCAAAAAATGTATTAGTTTAATTACTTTGTTTTTGTATAGTTTTCTTTATGTGATATTTGTTTTTAGCTTGTCTAACTATAAAAACAATCACTTTTATAGATTCAAGCTTCGTCAAAATTACATTTAAAATGTGATTTTACATCAATATTCTCCTTCTCTTTTCACTCTTTAATTAATTTATTTTTTTTAATGCTACGAGTTTCAATTGCAACTGGTGTTATTTTCTTCACTTGTATTACTAGTTATTCTTGTTTTTTTTATCTTCTTGTTGTAGAATTATTACACTAAATTGCGATTTATTTTCTACTCAATAGAGATTATTTACTTTCATGTGTTATTAAATGCCATTTCCATAAATTTTTTTGTCTTTAATACTTTTCAATTTCATTTATGCCATCAACATTTTCTACTCTCTTTCTCTTGATTTTACTTCTTTTTCGTTTTGGATAGAAAAATATTAGTTCAATTGGAGTAAATATAGAAATATATCTCTATTTGTATTAGTTTCCAAGAGTGTCTTCTTTGCTTCTTTCTCCTCCTTCTTGGGCCGGAAGAAGAACACACACAGAGATTATAGAGAGTGAAACCTAATTGTTTCTGAATTTTATATCTTTCAATAAATATAGAGATTGCCACTAAAAAAGGTCTTTTAGTTTCATTTGTTATTTTTTTTATATTCATTTTCTTTGGATGTCGTCAGAACACAGGTCTTCCAGATAACAATGAGGTTCCACACGAAGGGGACATTAATTTACCGTGAAAAATTCATCAAACAGTCTCTCAAGTGATAAAAAATTTGCATGCAAATTTATTTTCATTTTTGGATTAAATTCCAAATTATTTTTTATTTCATTTCAGAAGTGGGATTAGGCAAGGTGTCTCGACTAAATTGTTTACTTCCAAATGTAGACAATTAAAATGACGTCACTTTTAGTGATATTATAAGCAAACTTCTTTTTTTATAATATATTCGCACTTATTTAAAAGCTATTCTTTAATTTTATGGAGAGTCATAGAGATTCATCGATTTTGTAGTGTTATGGAATTATCAATTTTAATCACAATTCTATGATTTTTTTTTAATGCCTTTTGTCATTACCTTATCACCAAAATAGTTGAAAAAACATATCATAGAATTTAAATAATTAGGCAAATAATTCATATTTCACATCTTCAGCTTTACGATAAAGCTAGAAAAACATTATCATAGAAATTCTATGTTTTTCAAGTTATGATTTAATGTAAAATTCATTCTCCCTTATGTAGCCTGAAAAAATCAACAGAATTTCATCATCATAAAATTCATTAGATTTCTATGTTTTTTATCCGAATTCTTAGTACGAGAAGTTCCGGCTTAAGGAAAAACGGTCTGCAAGAATTTGATATAAATTGCCTACTTTGGACAAAGGGAACACGGATTTTGACCTGGACTTATCCTTATCCTCCTTTATTACTACACAAACGATGTTCTGACCATTGTGATGTCCATCTCGTCCAATTGTGAATACAGTAGACTCTCTCTCAATCGGGAATATGGGGCAAAATGTCATCCGGTTTAGCGATAGAATTGAGCGTCAAAGCCTTTGTAAATTCCACAAAAAAATGCTCAATTATAAAGAATCACGATAAAATAGGAAGAACTACAGCAAATTTGAGCGAATTAGCTTCATAATTAAACGTGAAAATTATCAACAAAATTTGTCGCCCGATTGAGAAAGAGCCGATTGAGCCAGAGTCTGCTGTACAGTGTAGTGAAAATATGCATTGATCCCCCTTTTCCCACTAGTTACTTGTATACCTGAGGAAGGAGCCATAAAGTTCCGAAACGTCGTTTGTGTAGTAATAAAGGAGGATAAGTCCAGGTCAAAATCCGTGTTCCCTTTCTCCAAAGTTCAACTCTTGACCGATTCTTTAGCAGTAAACTGCCTACTATTAGGAGCCAATGGTGCTTTCATATCATTTCAAGTGAAATTCAATTAATTAATATTTTACTTCTTTCTCTCTCACACTGAAATCTGATACAATTCTCTCTTTATGTCAAATGGAAATTAATTTTTCATTTGATTTTCAAATAAAAATTCAAATTTCATTTGACAGAAAGAGAATAATTATATTAAATTTCAGTTTGAAAGAAGATATATAATTTTAATCGATTGAATTTTGCTAGATTAAAAAATGTATGTCAGGGCTGTAACATATTTTTGAAAACTTCTAAATGTATCCGAATATTTTTCACACAATAAATGTGAAATGCACTTATTATAAACTGAATACGCTGAAAATAGGCTGAAAATGATTTGCATACATTACGGGGTTTTGTAACTCATTTCAAAGATATCTCCTGTGGGTATGCAATTTTTCTGTGTCATAGAAGTGAATTCGCGGAAGTTCTTTTTCGATCACGAGAATTTCTTTCAAAGCGCAACTTCCTGTACAACAAAAACATTACTTCAATTTATTGTCATCAATTATTTTACGACAAGACCTAAGACAAAAAGTGTTTGTTTCTTTTCTATTTGTTTTGTAAAATAATGTCATAGGAGTTATACCCAGCGCACAATAACTTTTGTTAGTAAATATGTTTTCAAAATTTCCTATGAGAGCGAGCGAGATGACTAGATCTAGAACTCACTCACTCTTATTTTAATGTCAAAAACATGTTTACTAAACAAAAGTTATTGTGCATTGGGCATTACAAACATTAATAACATTCACGTTTTTACCTTCTTTTTAAAAAAAAAATACGTCCGCAAAAGTAAAGAATTGCTATCTAGTAATCCAAAAATATTTACGTCTGAAATAAGGGTTACATTCGAACAACTTGCAAATTTAAACTAATTGCTTAGTGTAAAAACATTTCTAAACACAATAATAATAAAAAAATGTAAAGAATCTCAGTTAATTCATAATTGCAAAAAAAATCAAGTGATGCCCCTGTTTATTCAAATAACTGCACAGATTAAACTTTTTCTAAAAATTTTGTTCAAAAAACTGTTTCAAATATGTGATTTTTTTACAGACGTCTACTTACAACTTGAAATTCTGAATTAAATGTATAGTCAGAGTTTTTTTTTATTAAAATGGACACAAAACTTGAATAGTTCATTTAAAACTAGGATAATTTTTCTTACAAAAAGCTAACTTACTAATTGGTGTGCCATTTTCGAAAAAAAAATAATGTACATAAAATTAATTATTCATAGACATGATGGTAAAAACAATGAAGCTCCAGGTGGAATTTTTTGTGTCACTGTATTTCCAACTAACTGACAAAGAAATATGCAACGTTCTTCAATACAACAATAAATGATTTTGATAAAGTCAAAAAATTGTACTTTCACCAACTACATTTTGTAAAATAGTGAAGACACCTATTCATTATTAATTCGTATTCCTTACCGAGAGGGAGGACAAGTACTTAACGATGCAGCTACAAAAATTTTAGATCCTATCTAAATCATTATCGTATCACTGGTTTCATTCGTTTCATCTCAGGAAAATTATTGAACACTTGTATGTAATTTTCTATGTTTTTGAATATTTGATAGCAGAGAAGATAGTTTTTTCGAAAATAGAAATATCCAAATGTGGCTAAGATACATCCTGTTCGAATTTCAAAGTGCCAAAGTGTCAAAATGTGACAGTCTTCGCATTGGTGAGGAAAAAACAGAACTACGACGTTTACTGTTCTTGTCCCATTATTTAATCACTCCATAATCACTGAGTAACTCTTGCCAGCTTTTTAGTGTGATATTTGATAAATTTTCCCCACCTTCTTCGAAAATTTAGTATTAAAATTCGAAATTGAATTTTAATTCTTCCAACATCAACGACTTTGTGCAAATAGAGTTCAATTTACCTTTTATCCAATACACTATTGGAGAATCAAAATCTACTTTTGTTGGGTTTCGTGTTTTGCGAAATTATCCCACACATTATCTTCCGCATAATTTCAAGCCTTTCAGGATTTTGACCATTCGAGATTTTTGTTGCAGCCCATAAAAAAAATTTAAAATCGCGACAAAATCCCAGAAAATGCTTTATCAATAAAAAGGTGTGTATCTTGAATAACCTAGTAATTTATTGTGAAGAATATTTTGTAAACTTGAATGAATTGCTCTACAAACCGCGCCTACTAAAAATTACCACCGCACTTTTCTATGTGTTTCAATATTAATAATGTTTATCAAAATTATGCATAATATATTAATGATTCATATATTCCATAAAATAGAAGTTGCTTTTCCACCTACTAAATATTCAAATTTCCTTTCCAAAATGACTCATTTTACTTTTTTCTGTGTTTCTCTATTAAAAATTCCTGTAGAGTGTAGACAATGACGTCACCTTAAAGATTACGTGTAAACAATTAAGTCGAGACACCTTTGGTATTAAAAAAATCCATCACTTTCCGCAATTTCATCGCGAAACCCCCTTCAGTTTTGTTAGTTGGGTAATAAAATAGAGGATAATAAATAAAAAAAAAAATGTGGTGTCTTTGCGTGTCATGATCAATCTCACAGAATATCTTACCGCCATTGGCGTTGCGCCTCCTAGAACTTGTCGCGACGTCTCCTGCGCGCCAAGCGCACGAAGAGGGCCTTCAGTTTCACTATTAGTTATGCCTCCTCGACATGACCGGTGGGACGGAGGACGATGCGAGGATCTGGATCCAGCATCCGATCGGACTCTTCAGCACTGCTGACGCATTCCTTGGTGTCAGGCATGAGATTGCGTCGTTCCTCGTCATCGGGACGCGCTGGCAGCTCCGACACGGGGGCGTACTGAGTGTGGGAGACGAGGGGATCAGTGGAGGGATTGAGAGCGAGGATTTGACCCCCACCCGAACCCTGGAACTGCCTGGCCAGACCCTGTTTCTTCGACAGATGGCACGGGCAGATACAGCTGCGACGCCAATCGGCCACTTTGATATACAGGCCCAGGAGGAAGAAGCCAAACACTGTCATGAATACACCACCCACCACCACCCCAATATCCACCCCCTCAGTTGTCTCTGCTGTGTCCATTCCCAATTCCTCCTTGTGTTCCTCTGTATCCTCAAAGTCTGCAGCTCCATTTGCAATCATTGTCACTCCTACAAAGGAAGCTCATCACAATCTGCCCCCCAGAGCTACCCTTCCTACCCTAAGAGAATCCCAATACTCACCAGCTGCGACAAAGAGGAGCGCCACGAAGAGCAAAAGAGCCTGTGGCAGGGGTTTCTTCAGCATTCGCAGAGACGACGATACGGAAGTCGTCTGGGCGAGCAAACCTCCTGGCCTTGGCTCATAAGACACAGTCGTTGGCTGATACACTGGACCACTGCTGGCTGGCATCCTGTATCTCTGTGCAAATTCAACAATCCGGGAAATGTGTGGAGATCTCAGTGGGGAATTTTTCAGAAAAATTCCACCATATGCTGTCCTCTGAGGACTTTTGGATGGTCTCCTGTGAGGTTATGTGCAGCGACTGTCAAGAGAAAACAGTCCAAAACACTCTCCCACGTACTCCCAATCACTTCGCTCAACACTGAATCGTGGCAGGAAGAAAATTCACGAGCTATTTCACTTTTTTCTTTAACACAAAAGTCGTCTCAATGGATTTTTCTGGAGTTTATTGTGATGAAATTTTTACGCCTTGCCCACGTTTGTGTACTGAAATGTCACAGCTATTGCAATCAGTTCGGGAAATAAACCCAGTGCAACTTGTAAACCCATCAACTCATCGATCCTCATCGAAAATTTTATCGGCATCACATCGATTTTTCGATGAAATTTTTGCCGCACACCGATCCAAATTGCTTAACTCTTTCGTCTCCTTTGGGACTCTGGGTACCCATGGAAAAAAGAATTTTTTTGGACTATTTAGAATCGATAAAAATCCGATTCTTGTGGATGATTACAAACTATAAGGATGTCCAAATCTAGGATATTTTTTGCAGGATCCCAATTAACTCCTGAGCTAAGATATTCTTGGTCAAAAATCGTGAATTTTCGATTTTCTGCTTCCTTGCAGATATTGTGACTTTTTTGATATTTCTAGACCAGAATAAGGAAAAACCTCTCGGGGCCAATAAGTATGATAACTAAAAATTACAGATTGCATAAATTCGAAAAACAATTTTTTCTTAAATTTTCAAAAAAAGGTCAAACTTTATGGGTACTCTCGTCCCCAAAAATCTAGAGGTCAAATATAACGTTATCCCGCCAATTCCCGCCATTTACTTTTTGACACCAACCATTGTAAGAAAATTCCAAGCGGGAGCGAAATTTTTGCCAATATGGCCGATAATTTTGACATTTGGCAGCGAGGAGATTGCTTTCGAGGAAGTTTTTCCTATTCTTCCAGATTTTGGTGAATTCTGATTGTCCAGGAAGTGTTTTTTTGGCTCTTGAGAAAGCTTAATGTGTCTGCAATAACATCCTGTTGAGAGAAATGTGTGTTAAAGTGTTATTCTGTGAAATATTTTGAGGAATCTGTTGGCAAGCAGGAGCTGGGTGTCCTTTTCAGCACTTCCTGGACATCCCACAAGATACTGGTTAATAATTCTTCTTGTTTTAGTAATCAACATTGTAAAGGAGTCATTTGACACTCAAAAATAATTCACAAAATTGATATTATTGGCTCTTGGAAATTTGAAGTTTGTCTCCTTTTCGTTCTTTTGGGGACGAGAGTACCCATGAGTTTTCCAATTTCCCAGAGGCGGAGAAAATTCTTTCTCTACAAAAGTATAACATTTGACCACTAAGACTTACAATAAAGTGAGTTTTACTGAAATTCGTTCGCTGGATATGTTGTAGTCCGGAAAGAGTTAACAAATACTTTGTAAATAGTTTTACGTTGGTTGTCTAGGCAACTGTGCTAACTGCATTTTGACAACTTTTCAGGAGACCAATTTTTTTAATTCAATCACATTTTAATAAAAAGCAAACCCCGACTGAGTTATTTTATATTACAAATATCGAAAGAATAACAAGTAATCTGTCTATTAATGCAAAGAAATTGGAAAAAAGTCATTTTTTTTCAATTTCAAGATTCAAGATTTTCAAGATTCTCTAAAATAAAAATACTGAAAAAGGTCAGAAAGAACAGAATGTGATTAGAAATTTAAAAAACGCCTGTTTTATTGAAAATTTAATAATAAAAAATCATAGTAATATTATTACCTTCTTGTGATCCATCGCTTGAAAGATATGGCTCATTTTTGACTTCAGGCTGGTCAGATGAACCCTGTTCACTCGTGAACATCTCTTGCGAATTATCGACTACATGAATGAGAGTATGAGGAGATGAATCGGGTTCATCCTGATTATTATTATCATTATTATTAATCGTATCGGGATATATTTATTACAATTCAGCCAGGTTGTCGTATACCTCGTGTTGGAAGAATCTGCCGATCGTAGATCGCCCAAGAACGCCTTCCCCGCAATGTAGATACTTCTTCCATACCTTCTTACATTCTTTTGGACGTGGATCAGCTGCTTTATGGTTTTTCTTCCTGTGTAACATTTTTCCTGTTTCTTTTTTTCTCACAAAGTCCTAAATTAATAAGTAAATCTATAAGCATCTTTATAAAGAAACAAATAAAACGAAAACCTACAATTCCGAAATCACTAATTTGCTTTCACCTGCACAACAATCGCGAGAAACTCTATCACAAATCGCAAGTTTACCATGGAGAGTCGTGATGGTTAGAAATGACAAACTGCAAATAGAACAGTTGCTGACAAAAAAATTGCGCCTTTTTTCAGTGTATTTTTATGCTAACTGCAGAAAAATTGGTAGATAGCGCAGTTGCTGATGAATTTTTGTGACTATAGTACAGTTAGAACATTTTCACGGAAAAATATCTCTATATAGAGAAAATTCCAAACTTTTTATATAACGTAGTTTAATAGAGAAAATTCAGTAATATCAGAATATGCAGAAACCTGAAAAGCGCAAAAAAGCAGTTAGCACAGTTGCTGAGACAACCGACAAGATATTAACAATTCACACCTTTTCTCTGTCGAAATTATTATTAATAAGTAATAAAAAAATTGATTGCTCTTAAGCCAAATGGATTAATAAGAAAGAATCACTTTTCCACAAGCTTTCTGGGCTTTATCACAATTTCTTTCACATCAAGTTTTCATTTGTTGTTTACAGAGAGCGCTGTGATCAACAAAGGTGTTTATAGCAAATTCAATTCAAAAGTTAACAATTATAAATTTTTACATTCTACCTTCCATTCCTTGAGTGTATGTTAAAATCCTTATCAGCGGATAATTATTATTACAAACATAATTTTCCCGTTTTTCTAAATTTTCATAAAAAATACGAATCCCGTGAGAAGAGCATCCTTCAAATATGGCAACCCGAGGAACTTCCTTCAGTCGATCGCAGCGCCCGGTTTTGCTGGAGAACTTTTTTGTTAGCGGTTTTTCATCTCGTGAAAATCGCGTTTTCACGCAATATTATGTGGGAAATTTCGTGATATTTTATAAAAAGTTTTTACAGTGAGTCGCTTAGCATAAATGAAGAGTGTAATTTTGAAGATATACCGAAAAATCTAGTGAATCAAGGGCTGTCTTCCCGTATGTGTTGTGTGTGATGAAAAAAAATTGTGATTTCTCCAATTTTCAAAGTAATTTCCAAAGAAATCATATTGTGATGAGCAACAAAGCATCAATAGGAAGTGTAATATAATAAAATTCAGTGAAATTTGCGAAATATTTGGATTTTTCTGTGATTTGGCGGATTATTTGTGAAAACATAACCTCATTTGGAGTCTGGAAAGCGTCATTAGCAAGGACAACCACCCACACTGGTAAGCAGCTGAATGTAAACAAACTCTAGCATTTTATTTGTCTCAAAAAACCTTTTCTACTCGGACGTTTTCCACGAAACTCCTCAATCTGAGCTTTGGAGCATACTGATAAATTGTCTGGGGAGCATATTTACTCAATTTCACTGAAATCTTTTGTTTAGAAAGTAGTGTAAAGCGAGTGGAAAGTTGGTGGTATTTGTATGGCTTCTGTGACGCCTTTTCTCAATTTTATCTCAACAAAATCCCTTCATTGTGTGATAAAAGGCTTGTAAATATATTCCAATGACCCAGTGTTTGAACAAAAAAAAATCCCTGCACTTGCTTTCCAAGGCGCCTGCTGGAGAAGTCTAATCACTGATAAGAAATTGTTGAATAAATAGTGTTAGTCGTTTTTCTCTCTTGAGCATCTTCCTTGCAGGAAAGTCGTAGAGATTTATGGGAATTGTGATTATTGTTTTGTGCTCCAGTGTTCTTTGATTAGAATTAAAAAGATTGGTTCCTTTGCGTCTAATAGACGAATTCTTACAGTTCATAGAAGTAGTTTTGTATTTATTTTTGCGAATTTAGGAAGAAAAACAGGCAAAATTTCAGGACTTTATTCTGTACTTGATTTCATAAGCTGTGATTTCGCGCTGGGAGAACCTCAATTACTTGATAAGTGCCTCAATGTTGAAGCTGTAATTCGGCTTCTGAGCTTCTCCATTTCGGCTGTTGTGATCACTTATCCACGAGCAGTTGGAGTGTCGGGAAACAATGTCTGATCCCACGATACAGACCTTCTGCTGTCACCACAGAACCCAGCTCGATGGGGCAATTCCCCTGATGGGCGAGTTCAGCACCAATAGCTACCTCTTCGTGTGTATGGTGAGCTCCTTTTTGGGCATCATGGGGGCTCATTATCAGATTTTTGTGCGTGGAAAGCGGGGTAGTGCGTCAAATTCAAGGCGACTCACAGACTCTGGGAATTCAGTGAACTCCAATGGTCACAGAGTTATCTTGTGGCTGGCAATTGCTGATTTCTGTGCATCTCTTGGTGAGTTTCAGCCCCACAAAAAAAAGCTCTAAAGTCCAAGTCACAACTGAGACTCCTTTGTAGGAGTTTTTGTCCGATCTGCCATGTGGAGGTACTTCCAGCCGATGATGCTGAAGGATGACGAAGCTAGTGTTATTTTCTGTGCTGTAACTTCGGCTTGGACACAATATTTCTACACGTGCACCTGGCTCTGGACCCTCAGCTATGCCATCAATGTGCGAAGTTACTTGCGCGGCGAAGACTTCTCCATGAGGCGATATCATGCAATTGTTTGGACATTTGGAGCCTTGCTGACCAGTGTGGGACTCACAGTACTCTACTATCCGAATGCTGAGTAAGTCTATTGTTTATTATTGTTCAAACTCCAGA
This sequence comes from Phlebotomus papatasi, assembly GCF_024763615.1. Classification (NCBI taxonomy): domain Eukaryota; kingdom Metazoa; phylum Arthropoda; class Insecta; order Diptera; family Psychodidae; genus Phlebotomus; species Phlebotomus papatasi. The sequence continues at coordinate 56,944,681 of NC_077224.1, forward strand.
GATAATCCCTCGACTTTTGAATACTTACCAATTCTGCTCCCCTCCATTGAAGAGGCCAAATCTTGGTATCAGTTTGCGATTCTAATTGTTCAGTTCGCCACTGAATAAATTGTTCGAGGTTCTAAACGGTTAGCTCTTTCGTCTCCTTTGGGACTCTGGGTACCCATGGAAACAACAATTTTTTTTAGACTATCTAAAATCGATAAAAATCCGATTCTTCTGGATAATTACAAACTATAAGGATGTCCAAAACTAGGATATTTTTTGCAGGATCCCAATTAACTGCTGAGCTAAGATATTTTTGGTCAAAAATCGTGAATTTTCGATTTTCTGCTTCCTTGCAGATACTGTGACTTTTTTGATATTTCTAGACCAGAATAACAAAAAACCTCTCGGGGTCAATAAGTATGATAACTAACAATTACAGATTACATAAATTCGAAAAACATTTTTTTCTTAAATTTTCAAAAAACGTTCAAACTTTTTGGGTACTCTCGTCCCCAAAAATACAGAGGTCAAATGTAAGTTTATCCCGCCAATTGCCGCCATTTGCTTTTTGACACCAACCTTGTAAGAAAATTCCGGGAGAGATATTTTTGCCAATATGGCCGATATTTTTGACATTTGGCAGCGAGGGAGATTGCTTTCAGGGAAGTTTCTCCTATTCTTCCAGATTTTGGTGAATTCTGATTGTCCAGGAAGTGTTTTTTGGCTCTTGAGAAAGCTTAATGTGTCTGCAATAACATCGTGTTGAGAGAAATGTGTTTTAAAGTGTAATGTGTGAAATATTTTGAGGAATCTGTTGGCAAGCAGGAGCTGGGTGGTTTTTTTAAGCACTTCCTGGACATCCCACAAGATACTGGTCAATAATTCTTCTTGTTTTAGTGATCAACCTTGTAAAGGAGTCATTTGACATGCAAAAATAATTCACAAAATTGATATTATTGGCTTTTGGAAAATTGAAGTTTGTCTCCTTTTCATTCTTTTGGGGACGAGAGTACCCAATGAGTTTTCCAATTTCCCAGAGGCGGAGAAAATTCTTTTTCTACAAAAGTATCATATTTGAACACTAAGACTTACAATAAAGTGAGTTTTACTGAAATTCGTTCGCTGGATATGTTGTGATCCGGAAAGAAATAAAACATAATATTATAATAAGTCAAATTCATTTATAACACATTGAAAGAAATGATTTTTGCGAAGTATTATTTATTAAATTATATATTTAGTATTATTTTTATTATAGTAGTATTATTTTTAAATTATATAATTATCCGTTATTTTGTATTTAATTAAGTCTAAAAGCAATTAATAAAATCAATCATTAATTTTTAATTTAAATATAATTTCAAATAATCAAATATAAATTGTTGCAAATGCAAAGTGAGAGTTACTGTTCGAACTCCACAGAGAGAGTAATCCCTCGATTTTTTCACCCTTCAAAATTTCCATCTTCCGCCCCTCGGAAACCACTTTTCTCAACATATTTCCAGATTTCAGACGATTTCTGTCATGAGAAATGATGTCACGCTGTTTCTCTGTCCGTCTGGCCGTTGCCACTCCTAAGAGGCCAAAGGGTTGCAGATAGAGACTTAAGACCCCCTCCAGAAGTCAACTCTGGAACCTCTAAAACCATGTTTTTATTCTTTTTTGAATATATTTTAGAGATTATCCAGGCGGACATTTCGTCTATCCACGAAAATACCGTGTTTTCAAGGTCAAAGGTCAAAATTGCCCTAGAATAATAATTAAAAGTGATTCATTGGGATATTTTTGAGAAATAGCTTCTGAAAGGACATGTTTTTTTTATTTAATTTTCTTGATAGAGGAGTTAATTAACACCAAACCTACCAAGGCCCGGTTTAAAAACTTTTTTAAAATTAACATAGGGAAATGTGGGCATGATTCGCACACAGTGAACCTTAAAACGACGTCAATTTTCTCTTTGTTCGAAAAGAGCTGGTTTACCATTTCTCATATCATTTTATGAAGTTAATATTATCTATGTCATGGGCAAGAAATGAGGAACTAGATCTTTGCAATCAAAGGTTGTGTAGGTCCCAGATAAATCTTTAAATAAAAAATTGTTGCCATTACACATAATTACCACGTGTAATTACTATTACTGATAATAAGCTAACTTATTATTAATCGTTACTTAGCCACTTTATTTGCCATTACAATGTAATCATTATAATGTGCCCCGTGATGGAAGAATCTGCTGACCGTAGATAGCACAGGAACGTCTTCCCAGTAGTAAATTCGCAAAGTGCACAATCACAATTTTAGTAAAGATTAGCCATCTTGGAGGAAAGTACAATGTGATAACGAAGCTCAAATGTCTCTGACTTTAGAGATTGAAAGATAAGAGAGAAATTTCTTTCATTCTGACCCTCAGAATTTTGATAGGAAATCGAAAGTCAAATGGTTATTTATCAATATTTGGGGTGAAATGGTTTTCATTGGAAATTATTTTGTACACATGTGCACAGATATCTTCTTATTCGAATTTTCAAATAGCTCTCAAAAACTTGACATTTTTTTCTGTCGGTCTATATAAATATATAAAAAATAATACGAAAAGTATGAATTCTTAAATTTGCCAAAAATATACTTCTTATAATATACTTCTGTACGATGTTGATAACTTAGACAAGGTGAATTATTGACCAGTATCTTGTGGGATGTCCAGGAAGTGCTAAAAAAGACACCCAGCTCCTGCTTGTAAACAGATTCCTCATAATATTTAATGCCCAGCGCACAATAACTTTTGTTTGTAAACTTGTTTTCAAAATTTCCTATGAGAGAGAGCGAGATGACTAGATCTAGATCTCACTCACTCTCATTAAAATGTCAAAAACATGTTTACTAAACAAAAGTTGTTGTGCGTTGGGCATAATGTCCAAAGCACAATAACTTTTGTTTATAAACATGTTTTTGAAATTTTCTATAGGAGTGAGCGACATGGTTAGATCTAGATCTCACTCACTCTCATTGAAATGTCAAAAACATGTTTAGTAAACAAAAGTTATTGTGCGTTGGGCATAACACATAACACTTTAAAACACATTTCTTTCAACACGATGTTATTGTAGACACATTAAGCTTTCTCAAGAGCCAAAAAAACACTTCCTGGACAATCAGAATTCACCAAAATCTGAAGAATAGGAAAAACTTCCCTGAAATCAATCTCCCTCGCTGCCAAATATCAAAATTATCGGCCATATTGTCAAAAATATCGCTCCCGCTTGGAATTTTCTTACAAGGTTGGTGTCAAAAAGCAAATGGCGGGCATTGGCGGGATAACCTTACATTTGACCTTTAGATTTTTGGGGACGAGAGTACCCAAAAAGTTTGAACGTTTTTTGAAAATTTAAGAAAAAATTGTTTTTCGAATTTATGTAATCTGTAATTGTTAGTTATCATACTTATTGACCCCGAGAGGTTTTTTTGTTATTCTGGTCTAGAAATATCAAAAAGTCACAATATCTCCAAGGAAGCAGAAAATCGAAAATTCACGATTTTTTACCAAGAATATCTTATCTCAGGAGTTAATTAGGATCCTGCAAAAATATCCTAGATTTGGACATCCTTATAGTTTGTACTTATCCAGAAGAGTCGGATTTTTATCGATTCTAGATAGTCTAAAAAAATTGTTGTTTCCATGGGTACCCAGTGACCCAAAGGAGACGAAAGGGTTAAACAAGTTCATGTGTAAAAAAAATATTTTTTTTTCAGTTGCCAGAATGTTAGGGAGCTATGGACAGCTTTGGCTAGAGTACTTCCTAATTACTGTGCCACTTATCTCCCGATATTGATAGTGATGATTGGAAATCCAATAATATACATGGATTGCAGCAAGATGATCAGTGAGATGTTCATGACAAGATACACAAGAGTAAATTTTGCGTCTACTCCTTTTGAGATGATTGTGAAAATTCACTTTCCTGCCTTTCAGGTTACATCCCATGAAAGGGAAGTGATGTCGAGATTCAAGTGGAAGTTCGGCCTCATCAATATTGTTTTCTACATTTGCTGGCTTCCAAACTTAGTGGGTGGATTCATTCTCTGGACAGTTTGGGGATCTGTACCTGAGAATATAATGGTATTCATCTGGTACACAATGGCAGCAACAAATCCTCTTCAGGCCTTCCTCAATGCCTTTGTGTATAGAAGATGGGCCAAAACTCCATCGGAACCTGATCCAGATCCACCCACAGAGACCCATCAGGAATCCTCGCCGCTCCTTGAGAAATCTCGTACTTGGCTAGCGCGAGCACAACCAGCATCTTCTTCTAAACTGGAAAATCCCTCATCTCATCGGAAGGCTAATAATTGTTCCTGCTTCTGAGACTTTTCCGCGGGAACTTTTCCAGCTGCCATGCAAGTTGGCGAGCGCGAAAAGTTCGATGTCATAGTTGACACATTGGTTTGCGTTTCAGCACGCGTGTTTTTTTATACCAATTTCTCAAGTGTCCCAGAGATTATTTATTTAATTTAGCACTATCACGTAAAGTACTTGAGTGCCTCGTTGAGGTGCAGTGGTCAATTTCCTGTAGATCATGGTAAAAAGGTGTGAAAATTATTTGTGCTGACGCAGTTGGTTTTCATATGTGAATTTATCACTCTGAGTGTGTTTAATAAACTCCTTTGTATTACCAGGTAATCTCATCATCCCCTCCAACCTAATCCCCAATAATATATTTATAGTGATATTTTTGTAAAATGAATCAAAATAAGATTTTCTAAAATGATAAATTAGTGTTCTTTATTGGAATTAGCAGAATGAGTATTGCATGTTTTTGGGACGTTCAGTGGACTCGTAAGGATAATATTAAATTAAATTTTATAAGGAAGATGCTCAAGTATTACGAAAAAAAAACATAAACAATCAGAAAACCATGTAAAATTGAAAATATTTGTAGGTTTTATTTATTTTTTGGTCGTTTTATAGCACTTACCCATTAAATAAAATTGTGCGAATATCCACCAGAATGTCTACTAGATATTTCCTTTTAAGAAAAATTTCACTTATTTTTTTGTTGAGAAATTGTCACAAATTCTGAAGTAGTACTGTTCAGTATTATTTCTCCCGGTCATCTTTGAAAAGTTTGCTGGATAAACGGTTAAAAGGGAGTATAAAATATTAGGCCGAGACACATACCAGAAAATTATTTTTAACACAATCTTGATGTACAGCCTTGCATTTTTTTCTTTATCAGTTCTAGTACACATTTTATCTTTTGTAACAAAAAAGTGTTACAGATCGAGCTGTAAAATAATAAACACGATAAACACGAGGTGGTATAGTTCATTCACTTTTATGGTGTGTGTCTCGGATAATTATCAAAATTATAAGACTTTCCTTTCAATGTATTTTTCTTATTAACTCATGAATCTCATAAATCCTGCGGAACTTGCCACGCTATAACAAAGAATACTATCGTTTTTTTTTAAATGCCTAATAAGTTTTTCTCTCAAGCTGAGACTTGACAAATTCTCTTCAATATCAGTCAATTTGCCATTTGCACTTTTGTTACAGTAAAATAAAGATTTCGTCTCAATAGGTTTCGAAGAATTATAGAATGTTGTAAAAGTCTCTACAAATTGGAAACTATTTTCGTAAAAAATAGATTTTTTCGTCTACTTATATCGTCGGTTGCGTCTACCTCTGTCGTATCTGCATTTGTTTTGTATCTTCATTCGGTGCAAGCTACAACAATACAGACGTCCCCTCTTGCGTGAAATGCTGACACAAAAGAAATGCAGTTACGACAGAGGTAGACGCAACCGCCGATATGTAGACACCATAACGTAAGAAAATTTCCTAAAAAAATCTATTTTTTACGAAAATAGATTCCGATTTGTAGAGACTTGAAGCAATTTTCGTCAAAAATTCTGACGTTTCTGCCTTTAAAGATAGGGGAAATTTTTTTAAAAAGGCATTTTTTTTTTAAAGAAAATGCTCCTAGTGTGTAGAGGCCATTATTCCGTCAAAGAAACAATTTAAGCGAAAGCTACATCACTGTAAATTTTCACGACTTAAAATATTGTTAAGATCCTCGTATTCAGGTTTACAATTAGATATAACTTGCGGAAACTTATTATTTTCTATTTAACAACGTATCCTTATATTTGCTTTTTTTATTTCAAAAGATTTTTAGTACAAATTTTAAGATTTTGGTCAATATGCAGTATATCAGAATCGTGAATGGTTCGTAAAAAGAAAACATTTTTTTGAAAGGGATTTGGAAGCAAAAAATACTGAATGCAGCAAGGAAGAAATTAAAGTTTTTGCTCAGAACTTAATAAAAAAAATAACATTTAAAAGTATTTTTCTTTTGGTTAGCACATCTGAACAGTTTTGACATTCTTCTTTTCTTTGTAATTAAAGGCCTCTACACATTTGGCGCCAATTTTCGTCAAAATTGCATTTTTGACAGAATTTTGACGTTTCCACCTACAAAAGTGCAGACGATTTCTTTCAAAAATGCAATTTTTGATGAAAATTGCTATCACAGTGTAGAAGTTGTAATATTAAAGAAATTTTTGACAAAATAATAGACTTCTAATTTAATTTTCAATTTTTTCGGCAGTAAATAAAATGCTTTGTAAAAGTGAAATATAGTCGGTATGTAACTTACATGGAAAACTTAAGTTGTACATAAATAAAAAAAAGTAAAATATTTGGAAAGAAAAAACTAAGTATTTCACCTTTTTAGTATTTTCGGTTTGTTTTCAAGGGATTTTTAATCATTTTTTAGACTTTACCTTTACCCATTTTGAAGAGCCAGAAGAAAATTTACGGTTACAATTTTTTTCTGACTTTGCAGAGCAAGATATATAACTTTGAGTGGCCATAGGATTTTTTTTTGGGTCACCAGTCACCCAATTGTCCTTGAAGGGATTGATATTTTACTTATCAGTTTACAATACTTACTGAACAATTCGATTTTTACTGACTAGATTGCTTATTTATTGACTGGAAAATGTTTATTCTATTTCAAATCAATATCCTTATGGTCTTTCTAGCCTCTACACACTAAATGATGTTTCTTCAATATTTCGAATATTAAAGAAAATAGTTTACGCTTGTGTACGAAAAACTAGGTAAAATAGTAGGTAAAATTTCATGAAATCAAATTTTGCATTCCTATCTCTCTCAAAAGATTTGCATAAGTCTGCCCTACTCTTTCTGACTCAAAAGTGAACTGAACTAAATTTAATTTGGTGTGATCAAAACAAGAAGAGAGTACGAAAAAGTAGGATAGAAGCGACAGAAGTAATCAAAACGTTAGAGAAGAAAAATAGATCTGAATTTTGACTTCAAGAAATCTTCCTGACTAAAAGGCGTGTCGGAGCCGTTATGTCTGTGGCATATTTTTTAGATCAGGAAAATTTCAAATTAAAATTAAAATTAAAATTGGATTGAACCAAAATTTGTTGTGTATCATTTAAATGAAGAAGGAGAATGCGAAAAAGTAGGATAGAAATAGGCAAAAAGTTTAAAATCAAAATGTGAATTTCGATTTCATGAAATTTTCTTGATCTAAAAGCCAGAGAAAGCCACTAGAAAATGATTCGGATTCTTTGATAAAGATCTTTATGCTTTCGGCGCACCTTTTAGTTTTATGTGTCTTTGGTGTTCTTTTGAACATCACACCAAATTAAATTTAGTTCAGTCCAATATTGATTCAGAAAGAATGGGATAGACTTATTCCAATCTTTTGAGAAAGAAAGGGACGCGAATTTTGATTTCATGAAATTTTACTGATCTAAGAGGTGCTGGAGGCATTAACAATTTTTAAGTGTCGAATTTTATTCAGCGTTGATAAAATATGTACAAAGCTTCATGAATGAAGCTAAAATGTAAAAGTTCAAGGTATTAAGGTTTTTTTTTTTTAAATTCTAAGCTATTTTTTCTGATCTTATTTAAACATTTTTAAATTAACTGAAAATGTCGATTTGATTTTGCAATAAATCTTTTTTTTAAATTGAGAATTAAAATTTGTTAAAATAGGGTAAGTGTGCCAAATTTCGGCATAGTTGCATGCAACCGCCAAAGTCTCAAGTTTGAAATGTAATATTTTTACTAGAAATTGATTTTTTTTTGTTACTTGTTAATAAGGAGTATTTCTTGGAACCTTGTAGACAGTTTATCGTCTTTATTTTCTCTAAATTCATTCTTAATCATTTTTAAAAGGAATAAAAATATAGACATAACATTGGTGCCCTATTTCGGCCACTTTCATTCTCATAGTTCCGTGCCCTCCCGGAATTCTTTCAATGTCTTTTTCAGATCATCGTGCTCGTCGAAGCAACATTTTTTGTTATTTTTTGCATTGTATATTTTCTAGAGTAAGGGGGTCCGTGGTGCAATTGGTAAGAGCGTTCGGCTCTTGGGCGGTGTGATCCCCGGCTCGACTGTCACAGTTGTGAGTTCGAGTCCCGCCCGGTGCAAATGATTGAAGCGTCTGAATGGACAACAATGTACAAAATGGCAATGAAAAGCCCGGTACATCGAAATAAATAAATAATAAAAAAATTCTAGAGTATGCAAAACCTAAAAAATCATAGATATTCGTAGAACAAAAAATGTGGCCGAAATTGCAAGCTGGCCGGAATTTGGCACACTTACCCTAATCTAATATTTTAGATTTCTGTATCTTTGTTAGTAATATAATTTTAATTTTTAAAAATTATATTCTTAATGTGGACAAAACCACCGAAGTTCATAAGACAATTCCGTGCATCCAGTCACGTATCCAATTTTGTAAAGTGGGGGCCCCTCTTCCATGTCATGGATTATAGCACATGACAGCTGGTTACCCCCACTCCGGACGTCTGATGGTGCGATTTTGTGAGCGAGGCAGCTGCAGAGTGCCCGAGGAGTGTGTCAGAACGGTGTGAATAGAGTCAGAGAGTAGGCATTTGTGATGAGTCGTCCGCAGTGTTGTGTAGCCATCTTGAAAAGTGTTGCAATTTAGGACAATTTCCGCTTCAATTTACCAATTATTCACCATTTTAATTGCAATATACCTAAACATCAGAGATTTTCGTGTACGTTTGTGCTTTCTGCCAAAATCGTGTGTGTACCCATTCCGTGGAAAATCGATCTGAAAAAAGAGTTGCACGGGAGACTCTGTGTTTGTTCCAAGAAGAAGGGGATCAAAAATTGTTCAGGAAAGATTTCGCCCCCAAAAGGTGGTGCCCTCAGTCACTTTGTGGATTGTGTGAGTAACTGGTGAGGGAGAGAAATCTAAAGAGGAAAAGGGAGAAGACCTGGATGGACGAGAAAACTGCAACCTAAATTTCCCAAAAGACTTGTTTTGTGTGTTGCGAGAAGAGTTCTTTGTTTCCATCTTTGAGCTTCGATATTGGAATTGTCCAGAAAAAAAGGGGCATTCCTCACAAAGAACCAGGGAATTCTCCATTGAGAGACCGTGTCTGTGATCCAGTGTAGAGCAGGAGGAGTGTGCGGGGAGTTGGCCTAGGAAAGGATCATTGGGGGGTAATTCCTTGGAGGAGCAAAAGAAAGGAGAGAAACCAGAGTCGCCACATCAGCCAACAACTACAAAGAGACCAAAAAAAAAAGCCACTTGGGTGCGAGTGAGACGGGGACCCAGTGTCGTGTGATAGAGTGAGAGGGGTCGATTGAACGGCAACCAGTGATTAAATGGTGCTGAGGCAAAGTAGGCGAGGCAGAGAAAATCACAAAAAAGTGTGTGAAGAGGACAAAGAGATCGGGAAGTGCTGCAAAGATGAGAGTTGAAGTGCATTCAGCTGCCCAATTCCTCATGAATCTGCTCCGGGTGAAGCAGAGTAATCCACTGCCGGAGAATCAGCTGGAGAACTTCAAGGGATCCCTTGAGGATTTACTGTTGATTCGCTACCGGAGTCATTGGTATCCGGAAGTACCGACAAAGGGTAGTGGTTTTAGGTGTATCAGGATCAATGGGAAGATGGATCCGATAATTGAGCAGGCAGCTGTATCTGTGGGACTTCATCCGCGAACCCTCAAAACAATGCTGCCGCAGGAACTGACAATGTGGATTGATCCGGATGGTGTTAGCTATCGAATTGGTGAAAATGGATCCATATGTGTCCTCTATGAGGCAGTTTCAGAGGCCAGATCGAGTCCATCGTCGGATCTGTCGATGTCAAGTGATGAATTTAGCCTCGAGAGACGACCAGAGTGGGCACATATGACACTCATTGGGTATCTCGATGAGCCCTACCCGCGTTCACCGCGCAGCAACAACAACAGCTTTAGCTCCTCAGGCACTGGGTCCAATAGCCCCCCACTGAGTCCAATCCTGGCACCGCCAACCGTCAGATACTCGCACAATCAGCGTCATCAGCATCATCAGCAGATGCAGCGAACCACAACCAATCGCTCCATGTACCTCAATCATTGGGATGGAGGAATCAATAACTACAATGTAAGTCGATGTACAAAGTAAGATAGCAAGAGCCATTGATTTTTATTTCTCTCTTATCTCCCTTACTCTCTTTCTCTGACCCTTAGTCACCTTATGTCTGACGTCACAGTCTCACCAGTGGCTTTAGCTACCCCTCACTATATCTATCTCTCATGCAAATATCTCTTGCCAGAAAAAAGCTTTTCCCCTTAATGTATATCCCTAAAATATTAGTGAAAAAGGATGGCGAAGTGATTTCGCTGAATGCTTGAATCAGGGGCATGACGTTTCCTATGTTCCCCATATATTTCTCACGTGCCGAAAAAACTATGGAGTTTATTCAGTGTTTTCTCTCATTGCAGAATGATTTAGCAAAAATATAAATACAAAATAAAAGCCAATTAAAATATAGAATAGGCAACCAAAAACCCCAAATTGGCAACCTACGTAGTTTCGGAGATATCTCGTGAAATGTGTACGAAAACAGGGAAAAATTTACACTAAAACTGGTCGCATTTTTCAGAGCTAATGTCACCTGCCTGGCTTGAATAGTGGGAATTTCAGAGTTAAACTGTATTCAGACTTGTGGTTTAGTTTAATCTCTTTCTTAAATGTCTTTGATTTCTAAATAATGCCTTAGGGCCTTGACAGACTTGAGGATTAACCGAGAAACGGCTTAGGGCCTTGACAGACCTGAGGATTAGCCGAGAGACGGCTTAGCGTAGTTAAATCCGAAATAATGGTTAAACCACATTACTATAATTTTCCACTAAGCCGTCTCTCGGATTAAGTCGTAAATGTGTCTAGAATATTAGAGACACATACGATTTAACCCTTTAAGGACGAGAAGCTTTCCGCTGAGCGAAATTCAATGAAATCAAGTTTCCCTCGATATTTTAGCCTAATGGCTCCGGCACACCTTTTAGATCAGGAAAATTTCATGAAGTCGAAATCCGAAACCCTTTCTTTCTCACGTGTTTTACATATGACTATCTCATTCTTTCGCATATCAAATTCGATTGAGCTAAATTGAATTTGGAGTAATGTTTAAAAGAATAAGAAGAGTGCGAGAGAATGAGATAGACATATGCAAAACACGTGAGAAAGAAATGAATCCGAAATTCGAGTTCATGAAATTTTCTTGATCTAAAAGGTGTGCCGGAGCCATAAATAAGAGATTTACGGTTTAAGAGAAATTTTCCCATCCCCAGGAGTCCTGGAAAACTATTGGTCATATATGACCCAATCGTCCTTAAAGGTAAAAAAGTACAAAATTTTCCAGACGACTAGTTTACTCGTTTGCTCTGTTATTTTTGAAAGATAAATAACTTGAATATGTTTGTAATAATAAAAAAAATATATATTTAGAGTACGAGTAAAAATTAAAATGATCAAAAATTAATTTTAAAAAATCTCATTCAATTTTTGGTCTCAAAAACTCTTGAAGACTGGTACAGAAAAACAATCATTTTTATGAAAAAATGTATTATTGTTTACTTCATTTTTAATTTTTATGATATTCATCGAAACAAGTTTCGCATACTGGTAAGGCAACACAGAGATAAATGTGGGAATGAATTTGGAGTTTGGAAGGATTGCACTGGGAACGTAGTACCCGATCAGTAGAACAAATATTATTATAAAGTTCTGTTCATGGGAGGAGACGTACTGAAGTTACATAGTACTGAATTAAACCATTTATTAAATTAGAAGGAGAGTTTTCCCTCGATATCCCCCTTTCCCAAATCCTACATAAATGTCGCATGCCTCACAAACACAATTGGTCTATTAATCCTTTTTTCTGATAGTACCGTGTGCACCTCAGTTTTCTTCGAAACATGTTTGATGGTAATGGGTAGGTGCAATGTTGCTTGTCTCTGGGAATTTCAGACGTACAGCTGCACATTGTTGTAGATCCGGGAGTTCTTCCGGAGTTGATGCGTTTTCGATGAAGACTTCAAAGTCCACTTCATCCTCGTCTTGTTCCAAATATATTATGTCGCTTTCGTTCAGGACAAGATTGTTGGCATCATCGCTATCTTCCGGGCATAATATGTGGATGATTTCGGGTTCATTGATCATGAAATTTTTATTCCATTTTTGAAGTCATCTACAAGAGTAAAAAGTTATGAATTTACAATATATACGCAGAAGTATCTTATAAATTATCAAAATATTACCTTCTTCAGTCAGTATTTCACTGGGAAATCTCAGCTAATTGATATTATCACACAATATCACACGAATAATTAACTATTTTGCGCACACATAAACAAAAACATGAAACAGTCTAACTTCAAATCTTCGAAAATCCACTAGAGACAGATTCGGTGTTTTTTTACCTTTAGGGACGATTGGGTCATATATGACCCGTGAAAATTATGAAGCTTTCCTGAAAATACCAATAAACTATAATTTTCACTTTGTTGAGAAATATTATGTATAGTTATTATAGTTTCTAGTCATAAGAGGTTTTTGCTTAGAAAAATTAGAAATTTTAAAAATATTAAAATTCAAGCACCAACATGAAAATTTGAAAATTCGTTATTTTTGAGCTCAAATATTTTTTATATAGCAAATTGCTGGAGATTTGCAAAAAATATCCTAGATTCCTACATCTTTCTACTTCGTGATTATGTACAAACATTAGAAAGAAATAACTTCAGGTAGTCAGGAAAAATTATTTTCTCTATGGGTCACGGGTGACCCAATCGTCCTTAAAAGGGTTAAGCCGAAAGACGATTTAGGCAACTAATCAAAATAATTATCGGATTACATCTACATCAGTTTTTTGACTAATCCATCTCTGGGCTTAAGCCTAGAAACAGCTTAGTGGGAAACTGGTAGGAGTTTAATAAAATAATTGATTTGATTATAATTACGTTACATCGTAATAAAACGATTTTTGTTAAAAATTGAGTTTTTCGACTTACATTCTTACATTATTATTCAGTCATTCTGCGAAAATAAGTTTAGACACTGAATTCAAAGGACGATTTAGAGTATTTTACAAAGCTTTTTTAGTGTTGGCAAGTATTTATTTTACGGCATTTACAAAAGTTTGTAGTTTGTATCCACAAAATTTGAATCTTAAAGTTTCAAGGGTAATAGGGTAATGTTTGAAAAGACGGACACTTAAAAAGGTCAATTCTAAATGTAACTTCAAGCTGAACAAATACTACCTTTCTTATTTTTTTGCATTATGATTTACCTTGAATGAATAAAGTCTTAATCGTTTTTATTAAAAAGTTTAACAGAATAATAGAAAAATTGTCAAAAATTTGAAAAAGGCATAAAAAGTCGGACAGGCTTTTGGAAAGTCGGACAAAATGAATTTTTTGCTTTATGCATGTTGGGTGTTTATGTTTTCTACAATTTCCTAATAGGGTACCACCTTTCAACATGTTACATTTCCCAATCAATCAGATCCTTTTGGACTTTATTTGGGAAATTGGGAGCACTGTAGGTGTTTCTATCCGTCTATCTTCAGATTTTTTACCAGTCACTCTGTCAAAGTGAAATTCGGAAACTGGTAAGAGGGTACTACTACGCAGTGCAACTGTTCCTCAGGATAATTAAGGATGATTTTCATCCTCGTTGATCTCGTTTATTTAACAGGAACATCAAATATGTTGGCTTAATCCGCTTAATCTGTGAAAATATAAACAATTTGTTCGAGATTGTCTAAAATACACTTTGATGTGAATATGAAAAATTAATTACATTTTTGTTCTTTTTACCTTCAATATTTTACAATTATTTATTATTCATCTTATAAAAAGGATTCTCTCTTTGATTTTACTGCGTATTTATAATTCATCATTAATATCAAAAATTTAAGAAAAATACTTTGGGATGTTCTTACACGTCGCATGCAAAATCATAAAGGTCACAATTCCGAAAGCCAAAATTCCGAATGGTTAAAATCCTGAGAAGCTGAAATTATACATAGGATAATGTGTGAAATAATTTCCCCCAAACAGAAAATATCTCTTTCAGCATGGCTGAGTGCAATCGTGGGAGTAGTTATGATATTTATAAAAATTTGAGATTTGGGCAATTTCAGGATTTTAGGGTTCGTTATTTTGCTGTTCTGGATTTTTGGGATTTGGGTCCTTTTTTCGAGAATGTAGCGTACGGGATTTTGCTGTTTTGGATTTTTGGGATTTGGGCCCTTTCAGGATTTTAGCGTTCCCGATTTTGTCGTTCTGGATTTTTGGGATTTGAGCCCTTTTTTCGAGAATGTAGCGTACGGGATTTTGCTGTTTTGGATTTTTGGGAATTGGGCCCTTTTCTCAATTTTAGCGTACGGGATTTTGTCATTCTGGATTTTAGTTTTCGGGATTTTGACTAGGACCCTTTATTATGAATTGTCAAAAAGTAAAGAAAGTGACAGCTCCTTGCATTTTTCAAAGGCTTATAACAAGTCAGTTTTGAATTGTAAAAAAACGGTTTATGCTTGTCCTAATCTCAAAATCAGGATTATTACTCTTTTATGGAGTTGAATTTTGAACCAACTGAATTCTATGATCGATACTGTCACAAATTCTGATCGTGTTGTACAATTTTATTAATAATGGTGTACCGGCACCTTCGACACATTAATATAAACGAACTAGGTCTTATCGCAAACGAGAGTTCTAATAATACTTTATATAATTATCACCATTTTACAGGGATGGGTTTGGCAGTGATAATTCTAAATCAGCAAATTTCTAGTGACCTAAAATGACTTAGAAACTCAAAATAATTGCCCTGGTTTAAAGTCAAATTTTATTTAACTTTAATTTTAGAATTTGTAAAACCTTAAAAGGGAATCGTTCAGGACTATTTTGAACATATAATCCGAATTTTGGATAATACATGAGAATCTTAAATTTATTTAATAGGGTTTTGTTTCAAATTCCTTTATCATGATCCCATTCCGTTTGGCTTCACGTTACAAAACAAAAAACTGACGAATAAAAAACTTGACTTTATTTTCTTTAAACTTTAGATTTATTAAGAGAAACTGTGCATAAGTGAGCACAATAAAAGGGAGACTCAATTGAATTCCCGGAACCACGAAATTTCCTGGATGTGTGTTATTTTCTGGGTTTCTTTCTGGAAGAATTGCGTCTTTTCAAAGGGAAGGTGTCAGGTATATGTGATACCCATTGCCTCAAAATTCAACCCACACATACACCAATTCATCATACCATTTATAAAGGCATTATGCTACAACTCTCTCATGAATATTCCGCGCCCAGAGACAAAAGGGTGAAACTGTCCAGAGTCTCTCAACCGGAATGCCTCTTGTTTCTTATTCACAAAACATTAGCATTCCCCGACATTTTGCTGATGTTGACTGGGTTGAGTCATTTTTCTAGGGAAGCTTTTCGGGGCTTTCAGGGGTGCTACAAATATTCCCAAAAATAAAAATGGGCACCTACCTGGAGTGTTCAAGTGGTCAGATGTATGAGATCGTAACTGGTTTTCACTAATAGGGATTTTGGCTGCCAGTGAGGGTTTCTTCTCTTGAAAATTAAATTACTCCTAAAAAGAATCTGTAGGCATGTAATATACAAGAGAGAATTCGAGGCAGCAATCATTTGCCTTTTGGCCTTAGGCCTTTTAAGTTCGGAATTTGGGCTTGTATAACAATCATTCCATTTATTTATTTATTTTTTTTTTTAATTTTGATAAACTGTTTATTTACTGCGTATTATTTGCAGAAGAGATACAAAAAGAGTAATATTTGAATGACCTCTAGAGTCTGACATTGCCACAAGGGCTGAACTTAAATTTTTGATAATATAAAAGTTCTTCTTGAAACTTTCTCAGTTCTAAATTTAGTTTAAAATTTCTTGTTAAATTGATTTAATAATCTTGATTTCTTTTCATTCAAACCAATAAAAATCGATTTCTGAACTTTACTATATAATTTTACAAATTGTGTACAGTTTACAAATTTTGTACGTAGCTGGGCAAATTGGGGCAGCTTCGCAAAACTTGCCACTAATTTTCATTTTCCACTAGAGGAATATTCAATGAAATTCAGGAATTTTGTGAGGTGGGATTATAAACCTGATAAGAGATTTTTTGACATAGTTGTTCCAGTTGTACAATTGATTCTCCTTGTGTGGCTTTCAGTAAAAAATCTTGAATCTTGGACATAATTTTCTGTACGAAGCTGCAAAGGTTCTTCCGGTTCTTCCTATTGAATAATTTGAGGCTCACAGTGTCAAATCCATTTATTTAATTTCATGTTTTTGTAAAACCTGATATTTTAGTAAATGGTGAGGTATGCTAACAAATTATTTTATAGGTTTCACATTCCGTAATTTTGTAGTCAATTTATTGATGATACTCCCATTTCCCTTTACTTCTATCAAAATTTGGAATTTAAGATGTACTAAATTGTGCTAAATAAAATCAGAGGATTAGTCAATGTTTTTTAAGGTTATTCGTTAAAAGTTTCCTTAATAGAAAAATGAAATCTAAAACTGCAAATAGTGTATCATATTTGTTAGTTATTTATAATTGTTTAGGGTATCCAAATGTTGATCATGAAATGTACTAAATTGCACAATAGGTAAAGGAAGACCGATAATTTTTAAATGCTTAGAAAATAAAATCTGAATCTTTAATACTAAGAAAAATTAAAAAGTGTACTAATTTTATAGTACAATAGATCTAAAGTCTAATCTTCGGTATCTTTTAGTTTTTTCAAAAGACAATTTCTAAAATTATAATTGGTTAAGATTGAATTGGGTATCCCTTTAATTTTTCGGTCTAATTAATTGAAACGTAACGGAGTGCTAAAAATTTAGTACAAGCCGATCTGAGATAGTTTTGTTTTTTTCGTATAAGAATATCTCCGTAAATACTTACCCAGATTAATTTTTAATTTTTATTAATTCATAAGTTATCAATTTGGATATTTTTTCATATTAGATTGTATTTCGCGAATTTCAAACATAAATGGTTTGTTTTTTACATACATAATATTAATCTTCTTATCACAAAGTTATTGCTATAGGCTTGATTAACTTCCCTTCCTGGTTATCAACAATGGCTTTTTAATTGGTGTATTTCAAAGTACAAACATACGAAAATAGGTTGTAAACGTAAATTTTTGCTATTTACATACCACAGTATATTTTTGTGTGTTTGCTGTACGGTATTCCATGGATTTTACATTTTATAGAGTCAGATAAAAAGTTGCAAATATTGCTATGAGATTAAATGTAATTTGGTTTCAGCCCTGAACCATTCCAAACAGTTCAAGTTTGAAGGTCAAAGAATGAGCAAAAAATAAAACTATTTTCTAGAATTATACTTGATCTGCATTAATGCTTAAACAGCTAAAATTGAGTGCAATGTCTTTCTGGGTCGTTTCTCCTGTTAATGCTTTTGTGTGGAAATCTCAAAGAATGCTCCAAATCTTTCACAATATTATTTTTTTGTTGTTGCATTTTCACTCATTTTACCACAAAATTTCTATGATGCCACACTTTTTCCGATGGCAATGGAGTATCTGAAGGAAATAAGACAAAAAAGAGGTTCACACTCGAAAGAAAACCTCAACGAGTTTCCTTCTAGACAATCGCAGAATATGTGTTCTTTTTTTTTTACTTTGCCAATCTCAATGCAGAATTCAATGAAAAACAAACGCGATAAGAATGAACTGGGACTGGGGATTATGATAGTAGATTGTGGTGTGGAGTAATTTTATTGCTTTTGGGGGGAGAGTTGCTTGAATAAGCGTAAATTTTCTCTGAAAATTTTTTGCGATCTCTGAGATGTGTAATCAAAATGATTTTTGACGTGTTTCTAATTATCAATTCAACGTGGTTTCGGACTTTTATTTTCACAGACCAAGAGAGAGAGAGAGAGAGGAGTTTTTTTTTTTTTTGAATGAAGAGGATAGTGATTATTCATGGTGCTTTTCATGTCTGGAAAACAACACACATAATATTTATAATCCAATCGTTATTTTCGTTTTATACTTTGATACTCCTAATGAGATTAGCTGTAATGAAGTTTAATCGATAGAATGAAAACGGATTATTCCAATTTGTAGAGTTTCTGTGCACGGTTTAATCCACTTTATTGGATAAATATTTCTTTTTCATTTTATTTTTTGTTTAATTATTTCACCAATGATGTCATTTCAAATTTGTAAAAATGACTCAGTGATGGAGTATTATGGCAAAAATTGTGCTTTTACCATCTGAATTCGTTAAGAACCATCCATCTTTGGTGGAATATCAAATTTATCGTTGTTTTTCTCTCGGACGAGTTTCTTCAACTTGAATTCCTGTCCATCTAAAAAAAAGAGTTGATGGGCAACCATGCTTAGCTGAGGCACCAGTCAAATCAAAAACAAAGTTTTGGCATAAATAGAGGCCAAAAAAATCGTATGAATAATTAAACTTTAAGACATTGTGTTCTGGATATGATGTGACGTATCTATTGAAATTTGCGGAAATAATGGAAATTTGAAACTATAACACAATAACAGGAGATTAATATAGGCTTTAGATTAGAGATTTAGCTTTGTTTTTGAAAATTTAAAGCAATTTCTGTGATTATTTCAAATCCTACACATCAATTGCCTTTTTCATAACCATTTTAAATAAAAATCTTTCGAAAAATATTTCCTATTAAAACATTAGTACGGTTAAGTCTTAGATTTAAACAGATAGTGGACGGAAAAATAGACCTTTCTTGATTTTTTCTCTTTAATTCTTTACGACGTGATTGACACAGCAGTGTCAGTCCATTGGATGGTGAACTTCAGAGTGAAGAATTGTAAAAAAGTCCAAGTGCAGTGCAGCAGCAAATTTTCCCACCTGTATGTGATTTTTCCTCCACATTTGAAATCTGTTGAAGAGGACGTCCATCCTTGAAACGTCGTGAAAAATTAATGAGAAAAAATCAAGTAAGGTCTATTTTTCCGTCCAATATCTACTACAACCCATTAGACCGAAAATTCCTCCAAAAATTAGATTTAAAGAACGCCTAACAAAGTTAGACTTAAGTATTTAGCACATGTCTGTACTAAAGAAACTTTGAGTCTGCTACAAGAAGTGATCTTTTTTTTTTGTAGGTTATTCAAAACTTTTCAGAGACAGTGAACGTAGAAAAGTCACAATGTTGAGATGGAAAAAATTTCGTATTTGTACTAAAATTCTTATAAACAAATCCGCTTGAGTATAATGAAGAATTGTTTGATCTGCTATTTTTTTTTTAGAACAAAAGATATCTAAAAGAGATTGTAAGGAATCTCAGCTAAAATATAACACAATAAAATATGAAAGTCAGTGAATGAAATTGGTGATGTTTGGTTGAATTATTTTATACGTTATTTAACATTTTTCAGCGGAATATCTCCATTGTGATTACATTGAAGAATGTTTTGCAATTATAAATAAATTCGTCATCAGACATTCCATTACCACTCTTACTATTACTAGTTTATGCTTTTTGCTTTTTATTGGGCTTGTACTAAAATCGGATTTAACTGTGATATGCTATTTCTTAATTATGTAAGAAATCTAATACAACAATAACTCAATAGAAAGTTGTAAATACTTCTCATGAATTGGCGTTTAAGATTTTTAATCCTGTATCTTCACTGAAAAAAAAACGGGAGTGCGATTAACTTTTTTCTTCATAATTTTAACACTTTTGAGGTGTAAAAATATATCAACATTTTTTAATGTTAATTTTAAACCTTTTTAAGGGTAAAAATAACATGAAAAAGGGTAACTTCAACCCCTAATACACATGAAAAGCATAATATTTACACCTATTTCGAATCAGTACTGCAGGGTAAAATTAATATTTCCGGAATGTTATTTTAACTTTTTTGGATTTTTCTCAGTGTTGTAAATATTTTAGTACATGCATGTACTAAAAGTCTTAGGTCACTCTAAATTAAAACTAATAAATACCACTTGCGAGAGAAGGATTTTAGCTCCAAGATTTAGACCATTTGTACTAAAACTTAGACTTTTTGGAGCAAATATGTGAATTGTTGCGTATTTCAGCAATTCCATCTGCGTTGAACGTAAGCATTTTTCCGACTAGTTTCCATTTACTGCCCATTCTGGAAAAAAATCTCACAAGTTGAGCAAAAAAGTTGTGTATGTCGTCTTATTTTGCTGTTTTGCATCATCTCTCTCACTGACAAATCGTCGACATTTCAATTGCTGTAGAACAATTTTATTTGCACAAACAACCAAAAGAAGTTGGAGTTGTTTGTGAAACAGAGGGAGAATGCGTTAAAAAGAAGTATTTACCAAAGTGGGAAAATATATATCTACATAGTAAAATACAAAATATGCAAATATCCCTCATCACAATAGTACGATATATCAAATAGTTGAGAGTTTGATGATTCAATTTTTTTTTAACGCGTGAAAAAAAATTGCAGAAGATGGTTTAAAAAAAAAACGTGACGAATTGGAAAGTAGCACCAATTTTTGCTACAGTGAGTGTCAATAGTTTGTTGCCTAATGGATGTTTGAGAAATCAAGTGAAAAAAATGATAGAAAAAAATACTTTTCCAAATTTTTCTTTTTGCAGATGAGTTCCTTGTAATCCGTAGATATTATTTATAGTTTTCAAAAAAAATAATTAATTTTATTTCATATCAAAAATAATTGTTTTCCAAAAGTTGGTCATTTTTGAAAAATCAAAAGTTTGTTGCCTCATTAAAAAAACTAATGCAAAATGGTGAAAACGTGCAACCAACTTTATGTAAACCGGTCACATTTTGAGCTTATGTCATTTGAGAGGCAAATGGTGGATTTGTACATTTTTAAGGCTGTCAATGGTAAATATATAGGTGTAAAAGTGATGATAAATAACAAGAAATAATCAGTTTTTTGATAATTCATAATTTAGGTTATAATGGCAAATTACAAAAAGTTGAAAGGTGGGATATTGTCCAGAGATACTGCTGGAAGGAATCGGCGTCGCTTAATTGCCAAATTTTATGGAAATTCATGAAAAGTTATACATAAAATGGTCAAATATTATAGTTATGAGGCACGAGTACATCTGAAAAACGCTACTGGTAGACCCAGGGTTTCGACTTAGAAAGTCGATAACCGCATTCTAGGTATCTCTGATAGTAACCCCATGATGTTTGCTTCAAAAATTCAAAGTCGGCTGGTTACAGAAGGCATACAGGCTTCAAATGCTTCGAAAATCAAACTCAAAATGAAAGAAAATATAGGAATAGGTACTTGGCTCGCAAGATTCCATTGGTAAGCAAAACCAAACTGCGTAAGAGGTTGTATTTTTACGTTTTTAGCATGCTCCAAGTGAATTTACAACCTTTTAACCAGATTGGTTTTGTTTACCAATGGAAACCTGCAAACCAAGTAATTATTGTTAGCACTTTCATTAAATTGCGGTTGGTTTTGAAGCCTGTATGCCTTCTGTAACCAGCCGACTCTAAATTTTTGAAGCAAACATCATGGGGTTACTATCAGAGATACCTAGAATGCGGTTATCGACTTTCTGAGTCGAAACCCTGGGTCTACCAGTAGCGTTTTTCAGATGTACTCGTGCCTCATAACTATAATATTTGACCATTTTATGTATAACTTTTCATGAATTTCCATAAAATTTGGCAATTAAACGACGCCGATTCCTTCCAGCAGTATCTCTGGACAATATCCCACCTTTCAACTTTTTGTAATTTGCCATTATAACCTAAATTATGAATTATCAAAAAACTGATTATTTCTTGTTATTTATCATCACTTTTACACCTATATATTTACCATTGACAGCCTTAAAAATGTACAAATCCACCATTTGCCTCTCAAATGACATAAGCTTAAAATGTAACCGGTTTACATAAAGTTGGTTGCACGTTTTCACCATTTTGAATTAGTTTTTTTAATGAGGCAACAAACTTTTGATTTTTCAAAAATGACCAACTTTTGGAAAACAATTATTTTTGATATGAAATAAAATTAATTATTTTTTTTTGAAAACTATAAATAATATCTACGGATTACAAGGAACTCATCTGCAAAAAGAAAAATTTGGAAAAGTATTTTTTTCTATCATTTTTTTCACTTGATTTCTCAAACATCCATTAGGCAACAAACTATTGACACTCACTGTATATTGTAAAAATAATAAATAATACAAAGAGGCTGCTTCTTTTTTTTTTCTTGCTATCGTCACACCATTTAGCGAGTATTCATAATGGGTTTCACATTATGACAAAAAAAAGGGGGGACTTTTGTACAAAATAAATTGGTTTTGAGAGAAATTTTTCAAAAACGAATGAAGAACGTTTTTTTTTTGTGCTGTGTGACAAAACGTGAGATTATTCCATCAATTTGATTTGAATTTAATTGATCATATTTATATAAGACGAGTTTAGCAGTTAACGCTCTGTGTGGTGACTCTGAAAAGAAGTAAAGTATAATATGGGGAGTGTGAGAGACAGGAGATAAATTTATGCTCATGTTCAATAACAAGTTTTTTCCAATAGCACAAAAATAAGTCCAATAGTATCGCGTACATGGGCATTATCTTGGTAGCTTTTTTGTTGTGCCTTTTCACATTTCTCCTCTCTCTCTCTCTGTTTCATGCCTTCTGATGACTACACAAGCTACAATAAGCTGAAAATATATATAGCAATTGAATGGGGGCAGAAGGGGGGTGGGAGCTGGAGAAAATTGACATGGGACAAACAAAAGGCATACAAATGACGAGAGGTGAATTATCAAATATTATTTTAAATTAGGAGAAGTTTGTGGTTTAAAAGGGGTATATCATTTTGTTGGTGATCCCATGTTTTCTAAAAGACACAATTAACCTCTTTTATTAAACATTTTTTTAATGGGTTTTGGGTCATATTTTTCTTGAGGAGTGTCGCGAAATGTAAATTTCGCATTTTTAACCTTCATTTCTAAAGTGTTTTGGTTTTTGAACCTCTTCTGCAATTCAATTTATTGCTGCCTATAGGGGGAAGTGGGGCTACTTCGAGCTGTGCGGCTACATTGACATACTACTTTTTCGCATATTTCTAGAGGAAACTAGGGTAAATGTCCTAATTCTAAACCATTTCCAGACGCTTTAACTTTGACAGAAGATTCATCACATTACATAAATTTGCTCCTTGACTCTTATAGAATGTTATTGTTAGTGAAAATTCTTTTAATAAATTTGAAAACTTTTTAAATACAAGAAAACTATAAGAATGTAAAATGCTTCAATTGGAAACAAATTAATCCAAATGGAGACAAGGGAAATTTTCTAATTGGAGACAAACAGTGTAAGTGAAACCGCAACGAAAGGCTTCCAAAACCCTTTGCGCTTAAATGTAAGATTTGTTCTTATTCTTGGTGTTTTTTTCTCCTTTCCCATCTGAAACAATAAGAAAATCTCTCCAAAAAAATCATATTTCTTGTGTTTTCTATTGAAGCATTTGCATACACTTCAGAAAAACCCTTTATGTTCATGAAATAGTTTATTATTTCATTTTAAAACTTCACGTACCGTTAACAATATAGATTAACACTTAATTTCACATAATTCTGGGAAAAATATTACACAAATGTAAAAAAAAAAAACGAACCAATCAGCCTAATTGTGTTTTTCATTGGAAAACATGGTTGATGAAAAATTCGATGTTGAAAAGGTACACTTTTAATTTTTCTGAGAAATTTATAAATTAAAATTTGTGAATATGAATTGATTTTCGCTTTGTTTGGAGTAAAATTAACTATATAATGAAATTGAAGTATAGAAAATGTATAAATAAAAATTTAATTCTGCATTTATCATGGGAAAAAATGATGTTTCCATTTGGAGTAGCGAAAAGTTTCCATTTGGAACAGGTTTTGAATTAGTTCAATTCAGCCTAAATTAAATTAATGCAAAGCCAAGCTTCATTCAGAAATATTCGAAATTGTATTTTAACATTTAGTTTTGGTGTAAATCTGACTACATATCCTGCAATTAGAAAAAAATACAATCTTTAATAAGGTATTATCGCTGCTTTTTAGGGCATTAGTGTAAAAAAAATCAGAGTGAAACAAGCATTTTTGACCACCTAAAATAAATTTTCAAAGCAAGACAAATGAGTTTATTTAACTATAAATTGAGTATTGGGTTCTGTTCAATTCCGATGTAAATTCCGATTTCATGAAATTTTTCTGATCTAAGAGGTGTACTGGAAGCTTTATTAATCAAATTTAATTTTTTTTTATTGAATTTAATTTTTTAATAACCAGATTACATTTTTTTACTCATACATTTTTTTGCTTTTTTTTACCTTTTCACAAAAGCACAAAGTGGCAAAATGCTTACGTCACCTTATTTTCGAATTTTTATTTTATACGGTAATTTTGTTCGTTATGGCTCCGGCACACCTTTTAGATCAGGAAAATTTCATAAAGTCGAAATTCGAATTTCTTTCTTTCTCAAAAAATTTGCATAAGTCTGTTTCACTTTTTCGGTCTCAAAATTGGACTGAACTAAATTAAATTTGATGTGATGTCCAAAAGAAGAAGAAGAGTGCGAAAGAATAGGATAAACTTATGCAAACAATTTGAGATGGAAAAGGATGTGAATTTCGATTTCATGAAATTTTCCTAATCTAAAAGGTGTGCCGGAGCCATTGTGGTTCTTGCAGACCTTTTTGATCAGGAAAATTTCATGAAATCAAAATCTATATCTCTCTCTTTCTCAAATGTTTTGCATATGTTTACTTCACTCTTTCGTACTCTTATTCTTCTTTTAAAAATCATTCCAAATTAAATTTAGTTTAAATCAATTTTAAGTGCGAAAAAGTGGGATAGACTGAATTTTGATTTCATGAAATTTTCCTGATATATAAGGTGTGTTGGAAGCATTAGAATAGTTAAATACTCAGAATTAAAAAAAAATACAGCAAAGGTTGTTTTTTTCAAATTTGTTTAATTGATTTTAATTCATCACAGCTTATCATGCTGCTGCTAGGTCAATCAGTTTCGGTCATTATCATTGGTAAGACTGGATGAGAGAGAGGGTGGGACAATTTCACTCATCTGAGTTTTTTTTTAAATTTAGTTTTAACTGAATACTAGCTATCAAATATTTTAATTCAAATGAATTTGAAATTATTTCAAAAATTGTGTGTTTTCGAAAGTGTTTAATGAGCGAAACTACCCTACCATCTTGTAATATTCAATAACCGTAAATTCGAAAATGATCATGCGCCAAAATCAAGTTTTTTTCGGGTCGTATTATGCAATATATCTATATTTTTTACGGGATATTTTAGCGTAAAAAGTCCTTTGACTTTGTGCTAATTTTTGTAATTTTTTTTATGTTGTAAAGTTACTTTATTAAACATTTTGTGAAAACCATTTTTCATCTTTTAGCTGAGATTCTTCACAATCTCAGCCTTTTGTGGTCCTAGGTGAAATCCGACCTCGTCAGATCGGTTCAAAATTTTGGATTTACACGTTTTGACACTCATTTTTTTTTTAAATCTTAAATACAATTTTTAAATTCACCAACTTATTTAAAAGAACTTGGATGTAAGTTTAAAGTTTTTGTGTGTGAAATATGTGAAATTCTTAAAGTCTTTTAAACATGTTTTTTAAACAAAATATTTGGATTTAACAAGCAAATGCATTTAAACTTCTTTGTTTAAAAGTTTTTGAAAACTAAGAAACTTTGAAAAATTATTATTGCATTAGGTATTATAAAATTTTCCTGCAGAAAAAATAATCACATTTTTCAATGTTAACATACTTTTATTATTTTTTCACAGAAAATAGATAATGCACTAATCAGAAAATCGTGGTTTCAGGGAAAATGTAATATAACACTAGCAACAAAATTCTTTAAATTAAAATTAATTTAGATTGAAATTAAATTGAATTTAGGCGAATCTTTCAAAAGATTAATTCGATTTTTAAAAATGGGGCAATTTCACGCAGCTGAACTCTTTTTCAGGACTCATTTACTAAATGAATATGAAATAATATTCAAATTATATTGTTTCGTTAGTTTCTTTTGAGTATTGACTATTTGAAAATATGCAAAATAATAATTCCTAAATAATTGTTTTTGTCCTAAAAATTTTTATTTTCGAAAGTGAAACTATTCCACACTCCTCTACTATAAAATTGAATATTTTAAATCATGGTCAAAGCAAATTATTAATAATATAAAATTAATATGTATTATAATATTAATAATAATTTTAATAATATTTAACATTATTGCGTTGCGGATTTCATTTATTCTTGATTGAAAATTTTATGAATGAATAATTTCATAGTGTATTTGATTTAAAAATATCTCAAAATCACTTTATTTTTCTTAAAGTTAACTTATGTTGTATTAATTATCAATATTGAATATCTAGTGAATAGATTCCAGATTAAAGAAAAACTGTCCTCAAATCAGAATTTAAGCACAAAGACTGTAAAGTTGATTATAAAGTCAAGATCGTAAAAGTTGCGTACACGTGTGTTTCTGTTTATAATTATATGGTTATTTGAATTGCTAGATATCTCTAAAAATTAATAACATAGAAATTTAAACGTTAATTTTCGTGGCAATAACTGAATTTTGAAGCTGTATATCGAATACTAAATGCGTCATAAATTTAGTGCTAGAGTAAGAAACATACTTTTGCTCTGAGGCATATGTAAGCAAATGACTCTGTTTACAGCATTTTACTTAAGCATATTATAAGCAGTAGGATTCTCATTGAAATATGAAGTAGTTTAGGCTTGTTTTTTATGTTACATGAAAATGTTATTATATTTCCTTTTTGCTTCTTTTGGCGTTCCACCCTGGGAAATAATTGGTGATTTCTCAGAAGGAGGCCTCTCTCTCCCTGTAATCTTTGCAATTTGAATAACTCAGGGTTCTTTTGGCGTCATACAAAAATTTCAGTAGCTCTCGAAATGGAGTATTGTATTTCCTCAATGATTAACCTTTTAGTGGTCTCATGGGCTTTTTTGTGCTCCCTATCTCACTCTTTCCATCGTGACACTCCTCATCAAACCATATTGAGAAGATATGGAGAGTATAAACGTATATAACTATGTATAGATGGGCATGAAATGCGAAAGAGAAAGAGTTGGATGAGAGGTGGTGGCAAGAAAAGGGGGGTTCATAGCTTTTAGAGATGGTGAAACATGGGAGAACCCGCATCACGAATTTTATATCAATATGGCAGAAGTTGAGAGAGGTTTCGTTAGACTTTTGTGTATGTTTTTGGGCCTCTTGTGTTTGACTTTACTTGATGCCTTTTTTCTTCTGTTTTTCATCTTTCTTGAGACTGAATTAGTTTGTGTCGATGAGATGTAAAATGAAAAAAAAAGAAGATTTTCGAGAAATAACCGGCTATGGGCAAAAGGCAAAAAGTATTTAATTCACACAAATACACATTTGAGAAGACGACAGAAGGAATTATTACATGGTTGACGCGAAAAAGGCAGCGAAATTGCGACGCAATTTTTCAACAAATTGCTCCATGACTTTTTTTTCGTTTTCCCTAACTTAAAGTGAGAGAGCAATATGTATATGAAATCATTTGAAATTGAGAAATTATATATTTCTCAAAATTATGGATAAATAGTTCGTGTTGGTAATTTTTTTATATGTATGTCGAATTAATCTAGAAGTTATTATATTTTTACCAGAAATTCAAAAATTGTTTTGAGAAAAACTATAGTAAGAGATAGAGTGCAATCTGGGCAATGCAATGTTGTGAGTTTGAATCCCCGTCAGTTTACTTTTTTTATTGATAATTATCTCTTAACTTCATTGTGTATCTACTCTCGCTCACAAAAACTGATAAATAGTGCTGTAAGACCGTCTTGGGGATTAAGATAAAGTAGAGGATTGGGGATAAAGTAAAGCTAAATAAGTGGCTTAGATGCAGTGGGTCCGGAAAAAGGATAAAGCCAATCCATAGACAAATCTTAATCTCTAAAGGTCTGTTGCATAGATGAAGTACTAAAACACTTGCTCACACTGTAAGTACAAATGATTTCTATAATCATGTGACTTACAAATTATACTGCAATCGTGCACTGTAAAAAAAATTACTACTCACATCGTTTCCAAATCTCGCAACCCCGAGAGTAAGCGATTTCAGTGCACAATGCAATTGGTTAAAAGGTCGTGTGGCAAGTCAAGCAGAGCATGTGACCTCTAATAGCTCAGTTGGTAGAGCACTCGTCTAGTTAACGAGAGGTCTCCAGTTCGATTCTGGGTGGAGGCAGGATTTTTTCCTGTCTCCATTGAGAAAAAACTGTATGATTTGAGTATCATTTGCTCTGATTGACGATTTCTCTGTACATAAATGCAATTACCATTCAACTAAAATTCGTAAAAATTCTCACAAATTTACTGCGATTATCGAATGTAATACCCTCTAGACACACTTACGACTTAAGCCGAGAGACGACTTAGTGGAAAATGATGGAAATATAGTTTAACCATAGGGCCTCGAGTGGGTCAGTGGATAGAGTAGTAGCTCTATGACTGCGAGGTCTGGGGTTCAAAGCTGAGCAGCAGCAGAAAAAGATTTCTTATGCCATATCGGCTTTGAATTCGTCCAGTGAATGAATGAATAGTAATGCCAATGGTGCGTATTGACAAAAAAGTGAACCGCCTAAACAATAGAGGCTGGTACGAGAATGAGTTTCGATGTGAAAGTGGTACTTCAATCGATACAAATATTCGCTGTCACTGATCCCAAACACACACCGAGAAGGGATGCTGTGATATAGTAACGGCACTGACTGCTCACAGAGCTGTGATATAGAGCGGCTACCCGTATCGGGGGATAAGATAGAATAGGAGTGGGGAAGCATAAGGGGCCCAATTGGTGGCCTGGATGCATCGGAGTATCCGAAATGGAGAACTGACCCCTGGCAAAATCTTATCTTAGTTTAACCATTATTTTTAATATAATTACGCAAAGCCGTCTTTCGGCTAATCCTTATGTCTGTCAAGGTCCTCATCAATACCTAACTTAACCTCCTCCGACCCCCCTGACCCGAGCTAGAAAGGGTCAAAAATTCAATTTTTAAATGGCCATATCTCCGGTTCTAATTATCGTAAATCGAGAAATTTTGGTGTTTTGGAAAGCTCTCGTTGAGTACTACAACCCTTATAACATCTCAATTTCATTCGATTAAATCGAAAGTTCGATTAATCGAAAAATCGATTTTCGATTAATCGATATTTCGAAAACGATATTTCGATATTTCGAATATTTCGAAAACTAGACAATGCTTTTTCTTTAAATTTTAATATGTGCTAGCTGAGGTCGAGACCTTTCCAACGGTGGGTCGCACTCCTCCCTCGATGTTCCCTGACCCGAGCTATAACCAAAAATGTCATGACCGGACTGCATTTTTGGTGTTTCTGAAGCTATTATGACAAAATTTTAGTTTATATTATATCTGAGATCAAGATCTTTCTAACGATGGGTCCCATCCGTCTCTACCCCAACCCACTGTACCCCGATCCTTACTATATCCATATGGACATGACTCTATTTCTTATGTTTATTAACCGATTTCAATGAAATTTTTTTTCTTTTGTTGGTCTTCCACAATAAGACTATTTAAAATAGAAAATGACCAGTGATAAGCCCAGATAAGCTTATGGTAGCTGAGATTCTTTACAGGTGACCTCGAAATACGTGCATCTCGGGGTGCTCGCAACTCGGAATACGTGAAAATTCGATTGTGAGTTGAATTTTGGGGGTAAAGAATCGCGACGAGCCAATTTTATCCATTTCGGTGCTGACACCGGTTCTCTGAAGAACCGTTTGCTCGACGCGATTTTTTACCCCCAAAATTCAACTCACAATCGAATTTTCACGTATTCCGAGTTGCAAGCACCCCGAGTTGCACGCATTCCGAGGTCACCTGTAAAGAATCTCAGCTACAATAAGCTTATCTGGGCTTATCACTGGTTTTCTAAAGTGTCTGCAAATGCTTCAATAAGAAATCCCGGAAATATAATTTTTTTGGAGAGATTTTCTTATTGTTTTAGATGGGAAGGGAGAAAAGACCAGGAATAAGAACAAGTCCTGCACTCAAGAGCAACTCAACAAAGTTTTGGAAGCTTTTCGTTGCGGTTTCACTTACACTCTTTGTCTCCAATTAGAAACTTTCCCTTGTCTCCATTTGGATTCATTTGTTTCCAATTGAAGCATTTTACACTCGTGTATTTTTCTTGTATTTAAGAAGTTTTCAAATTATATCTAAAGAATTTTCACTAAACAGTAACATTCTTTAAGAGTCAATGAGCAAATTTATGTAATTCTCTTCAGAACAAATATGAACTTCATGTGTTAAATCTTTTGTCAAAGTTAAAGCGTCTGGAAATGGTTTTTAATTAGGACATTTACCCTACGAACTAATGTTACATGAACAAATAATGAGTTAAACGATTTACGAGAATTTCGTAAGTCCTCAAGGAGTTCACAAAAGTTTATGAACAATTTTAACCCATTCAGTCAATGTACCAGAAATACTTGAGATAGAATGTTCATATTTTGGGATTAGTTTCCTACAGGTTAATAGATTATTTTTTTTGAAAAGAGATAATTTTTATCCATTATGGGGGCGCGGGGAGCCGCCCTCAAACACGCGTCTTAACGGTCACTGAATTTAAATTTTGTTCATTAATTCATTAAAAACTCTATTGATTTAGATAGAGTAACTATCCAAGAAAACACATTGGCAACCAGAATTCAAATCAGGAAAGAGGATGAAGGTCAATTTTAACAAATTCGACGGGATGTCGCATTTTCCGTCCGCTATTTTGAGCAAAATTTTTGCATGACTTCACGTGAAGCGAGAAAAGAACAACAAAATGTATTCCCATCTCTGTCGGGCTATTTTTTCCAAGTAATTGAAGTTGAAGAACTAAAAATCCATTCCCGACAGAAACTCGAATATCAATTGCTTTGTAATAAATCATCTAAAATCACTCAATTTGCGTATGATGTATAATACCATGGTAAGGAATGGGTTAAGAAATATATTTTTGTGCACGCAGAATTTGATGTCTTCTGATTTCGAGCATTTCGCGAATTTTCCTTTGCCATTGTTTTCGACAGAAACATCATAAAATTGACCACAAATACGTCTGAGGCAGGAACATGGGGCTGGTTTGAGAGTGTCTGAGAAACTGGCACGTTCTTTTTTTTTATGGGATTTTGCCTGGGTTGGAGTTTTTGGCTGTAAGCATAAGGCTTAATTCCGGTAGAACTTTTATTTTTCAGTGTCTGCTGGGTGGTAAATATGTATATATCGTATTTCATGAGATTGTCTGCGAGAAGCTCTGTAAGACGAGAAAAAAAACAGGCGAAAGAGATGGGAAAATGAGAGAGAAAGAGAGAGAGAGATAAAATAGAGTTTGAATAAATAGAATTAGTCTTATGTACAAAAATATAATCTCTTTTGCAGGATCAACTAATTTCAATACGTCGATAATTGATGCAAACTACATTATATGATGACCCACCGTCCAGCGTAAACAAAAAAATAATAATGATGAAAAGACACAAATATTATTGTGAGAAAGAAAGATGAACCATCATTGATCCCATTGCATTAAGATTTAAGAGATACAAGGTGTTTTTTTTGCTATAATAGTTAAGCTGATTGAGAATCGATGGATATGCGATTGTAATGAATATATTCTATTTTCTATATATAAAAAAAGGAAATCATACAATTGAGAAAAAAGTGAATAATTGTAAAATTGTATAGAGAAAAAAACAACACATTCTAAAAGAAAAAAAAAATATGTATTTGATATAAAATGTTTATTTTGTACAAAATG
Organism: Phlebotomus papatasi; assembly: GCF_024763615.1. Classification (NCBI taxonomy): domain Eukaryota; kingdom Metazoa; phylum Arthropoda; class Insecta; order Diptera; family Psychodidae; genus Phlebotomus; species Phlebotomus papatasi. Next base: position 56,976,942 of record NC_077224.1, read on the forward strand.
TCTTTTTGCAAAAGATATATGCAATGTTGCAACTGGCACAAAATATATTATTTTGTAGAGATTATCTTATAGAATGGCAAAGTTATAAGCCAAGAGTCGGAGGATAAAATGATAACAAATTAATAAGAAAAATGAATCTGTGTATATTTGAAAAATCAGTCCAAAATTAACTCCTTTAGCTTTAGACCAATAAATTTTGTATAGATTCGAATAGTTTTTTTTTTCTTTCTGTCCCGCATTTATTTTTTTAAATGATTTTTTTAAATACCTGAAAAGTACACTAAAACGAGCACAAAGTTTTTTTTTTTTTAGAATTTGTAAGTGTGAAGGTACAAAGAAATTCTTAAGTCACGAGGAACTGATACACTTGATCAAATTGTTATTGGAAGATAGTGGGAACATTGTGAGGTGAATGAATAATTAATCCCATATTTTTTCACATTCATCTTTTTTTTCCTATTTATTGATAAGATTTGATCTCAGCTTTACAAAAAAAAAAAACAGTTTTTGTTCTGAAAAAATTTGTATCCGTGAGAAAGACAAAAGACACGACAACATTTGAGAGAAAAATTCATGAATAGGAAACAAGACATTCTTATAGATTATTTTCTATGACGCGATTCTGACTTTCACGTGCTCTATCTGGGATTTAGCAACAAATGGAAAATAGAACGATTGAGAAAGCTCCCAAAAGCGTCACAGAATCACTTCAATAATTCTGTCAACTGCAGTGTTGGTTCATAGAATTATCGGAAATAATCTCATGAAAATCTATCTTGTTCCTTTCTTTTTCCCTCAAGAGTTTGTCCAACTTTTCTCTATCATTTGCCTTGCAAAAGAAATGCTACAGTTTGCAATGCAATTTTACAAAATAAAATCCAAAACAAAATTATTTGCTGAAAATTCTCTGTGATTTATTTGCCTTTCTAACACAACGTCCACTGTTGCAGTCTTGGGTGAAATTCATCTGAAGAATTTCTCTCAAGACAGTTCACCGGTGGTTGTGCAGAGAGAAACGATAAAATTGTGATAGACCCAATAATGTTTTAATCAATGTGTATCTCGACGTATCAGTAAATTCACAGTCACTAACAGAATAACAAAAAGCTTTCACTTTTTAATTTTTTTTTTATTTCACTCCCTGTGACACAATCAAATATGCATTTTTGTTCAATGTATATCACATTTTTTTTTCGCTTTAAATTTACCTGGTTTTCCTTACATAGTGGAACTCAGATACCTGAAAAATTGTCCCTTATAATTGTGTAAGAACAAAGAAAAAATAGATTAGTGATGGGGGGTGAGTTTGATGGTGATAGAAATATGTGTTTTGTATTAATTTTGTTGGATTGATTTTTTGATCCAAAACCTGCATTCAAAGGAGAATTTGAAGCCCCAAATAAAAAGATGCTGATCAGAAAAGTTGGCTTGAAATTAATTGAAGTTTTTCTGAAGAAATAACAAAGAGGTTTGTAAAAGTTTGTAAGCTGAACAAACTTAAGAAAATGTTTGTAAAACTACCAATTTTTGGATTAGTTTTACAAATAATCATTTCCATTGACAATTGCTCTTCTACACAGAAAAAATATTTTGTAAAAATGTTCGTAAATGTTTGTGAATTTCTATGGGGGAGTTACGAAATGCTCGTGAATTGTATAACTCACAAACAAGTTCGTAAAAGTTTGTACTTTTTTCACAAACATTGTTCGTAACATGATCACTTGACGAGCATTTTTTGTACTTTTACAAACATTTGTTCGTAAATGTTCGTAAACACACAAAAAATGTTTGTAAAATGTTTGACAGGAAAACAAACATTTACGAACAAACGACAAAATTTTACAAACATTTTTTGTGTGTTTACGAACATTTACGAACAAATGTTTGTAAAAGTACAAAAAATGCTCGTTAAGTGATCATGTTACGAATAATGTTTGTGAAAAATATACAAACTTTTACGAACTTGTTTGTGGGTTATACGATTTACGAGCATTTCGTAACTCCCCCAAAGGAATTCAAAAACATTTACGAACATTTTTACAAAATATTTTTTCTGTGTAGGCAATTAGCGTGCTAACCAACTGCCGATGGAAGTGATCTTTGTTTTTGTACAAACTTTTACAAACCTTTGACAAAGAATCTTCTCTGCATTTCAAGCATTTTTCCTTCAGCAGATCCTGGAAAATGATTTTGTGAATATTTGTGGATTTTATTGAAGCAACATTTTTGATGAGATGATAGTAGGGTACCTTTGAAATAGAGTATTTTTTCTTCTATTTTTAAATGGAACTAGTATTTATCATGATGAAATTTAGATGTAATGTGAAGCTAAATTTATTATGATAAGTCTCAATTCCTTTTAAAAATAAGAGAAAAAATCCAATATCAAAGGTACCCCAATTCAAAGGTACACCATTTCCCTCTAAGCATTTTGTTTAATTTTCGACTTTTAATAGCTTTTGAATTTATTCTATATTTTTTTTAAGTAGGGGGAAGTGGGGCACCTTTGAAATTGAGATTTTTCTCCTATGTTTAAGTGGAACTGAGCCATGTCAAAAAGTAATTTAGCTTCTCAATTTGTTTGTGCAGCTAAATTATATCACGATACCGCTCAGTTTTATTTAAAAGTATGTGAAAAATCCTAATTTCAAAGGTGCCCGACTTCCAAAGGTGCCGCATTTCCCCCTAGCTGAGTTTTATTTTTTTTTATTCAAAACATGAATTTAAGAAAAATGTCAATTTTCCTTAAATTCATATTCGAAAAATAGAAAAATTCAGATTCGACAACTGTATCTGCAAACAATATCCTACAAATTATTCGATTAAATAATTTAATCTTATAAAAATATTTAAATCTCAATGTGTTTGTTGATTGGGGCAAGTAATCAGAGCTTCAGCTAATCAGAGAATGCCATGGGACTAAAATATTTTATTGAATTTAAACCGTGTTCTCTGATTGGGTAGAGTTTGAAAGTATTGAAAGCTTCAGCCAATCAGAGAACATGATGAATCGACGAATTAAGCTTCGGACTTCGCACGACTTAAGCTTCGGACAACTTTTTTTTTCAATGTTCCTGATGTATATGATTCTTATCAGATCCAATGCATTATTGAGGCATTGGATTAGCTATTATAATATGATATTATAATGAGTTAAATTAATTAGGAACATTTTTAGAAAATGAGTTGATCGTACCTTGAATCGTGCGAAGGTAGCGCGGTTTTCCTTAGAACCAAAAGTTAGGATTATAAAGAGAATTTTGCAGTGAAATTTCTATAAAAGCCTTGGTAGAAGCTTTTAAGCTCCTTAAAAGTTCGTCACTCTACTTTTATTGATCTCAGTGACAGAACAAAGAGCTCTATAACCAGGCTATAAGAATTTTGGTTCTGTAACGCCTTATTTAGAGAATTTTACAAGACTATAGGGGAAAGTACTCTCCCTTCGAACGTTCATCCTTCGAATAATGTGATTTTTTTTTACTTTTCCTTAAGATACTTCACACAATTATCACTTAATTATTGACAATTGATAATAAGCTAACTAATAAATTAATAGAATTGTGTGAGTCTTTTAGGAAAAACGAGAGAAAACTCACATTATTCGAAGGCATGAACGTTCAAAGGAAGAGAACTTTTTCCCTATTATGAAAAAAAAAGCTTCTTGTGTAGTTAATGAAATGATAAAAAGCATGCTCTTATTTAAAGGGCTCTATACATTGGGAACAGTTTTGATCAAAAATTTTATTTTTGACGTTTCAGCTTACAGCAGTGAAGACGATTTCCTTAAAAAAAAAACAATTTTTGACGAAAACTGCTTTCAATGTGTAGAGGCATTAAATCACAAAACTTGATTACTAAATGGAAGTACTTCATTGACTCTTTTAAATAAATTTTTTTCGTAGACATTGTCATATGAGTTCAAATGATAATGTTACGCTTACAGAATCACACATTTCCGAAAAATTCTTTCGTCTTTTTCAGGAAAGTTGGCAATTTTGAACAAATTTTGACAAACTTTTACAAAATTCTTTCAAACTTTTTTTTAGTAGGAAGGTTTGAAAATATTTAAAAAGTTTTTCTTTTATCAATAAATATCATTGTCGTTCAGTTTTTTTATATTTCTTTTTTTTTAAATAAGAAATAAAAGTCGTTTGACAAACATGCAGAAAACATTCCAAAATCCTTCTCTTCAGTATTTATTTTGCAGATTTTCTTTGAATCTGCTCTTTAAACTTTTATTATCAAATGAAATTTCGAAATACAGTACGACTCCTATAGAGTCAACGTATTTGATTATTATAGGGCGAAGAGGGTTTTTAAATAAAATATTAAGGCTTATAGCGATATAATTTAGCTGCACAAATAGATTGAGAAGCTAAATTGCGTTGTGATACGGCTCAGTTCCATTTAAATATATGAGAAAGATCCCAATTTCAAATGTGCCCCACTTCCCCTTACTGTGTTATCACACTTGCACATTAAAATTTTAATATGATTCACATTAATTGTCGCTGGTGAGAGTCCAAATGTGTAATTTGTGTGTTTGAATCATTTTATATTCAAAATTTGATCTATTTGTTGATAAAAAAGTAGACTTGGCCCGCAAAATTTGATATAAATTGATTTATAGCATTTATGAGAAAAATTAATGCGATTTTCTCTTTAATTTTTTAATGTGAAAAATATTTATGATTTAGGTAAATTTGAACTTAATTTTGCAGGCCAAGTCCACTTCTTTATCAATAAATAGAAAAACCCCAAATATTAAGTGACTCAAAGACACAAATAACATATTTGGACGCTCACAAGCGACAATTAATGTGACTCACATTAAAATTTTAATGTGCAAGTGTGATAACGCCGTTATATTTGCACTGTTTAAAAATTATCTCACTTGACATTAAACCTGGAATTTTACATATTTTTCAACGGCGTTTTAAACCTTTAGGGTTTGACTCTATCGGAGTCGCACTGTACAATAATCATGAAGTACAAGAGATTCATCAGAAATCCACAAAATTTACAAAATCATTTTCTCAGCAGGGGCCATCTCCGAATTGACAACAAAGTTCCTAGAATTTTAGTAGAGAACTGAAAGAATTTTACACGTTGATTTTCTTCTTCAACAGAAAACCTTGTAAAGATTTTTTTTTATTAAGTACACAAACTGAGAAAAGGAAGTGAAGTATAACCACCATAAGTCAGTGCTTGTAAAATTCAGAAATAATATTATATTACATGTATAAATAAAAGAGAATTAGGATGATGAAGACCTGCAAAAATCCACAATGTGTTTATTGCACAAGTTCTAAGGAAGAGAAAATTTAAATAAAATGAATATTCGCTTTATCTGCCATTTTTTATTGAAAAAAAAGACCTGCAATTTGTGTGAAAAAATTGTAACAAAAGTGTGTTAACGAGTAATACAAAAAAAAACACGATTTTAAATGAGAAGAAAATAATGTAAAACGCTTTTTTCTAGTTTATAAACATCATATAGGAATTATTTTACAAAAAAAATAAAGAGAACAACAAGAGAATTTTTCTATTGAAACAACAACAATAAGAGAATAGAAAACATACAATTACTAGAAAGTTTAGTGGAAACGGAATGTGATAATATCAAATTTTTATTGATTATTAAATTATATTGATAACTTGATAAATTATAGGTTTTTTCGAAGTGACAAATTGAATTATTGAAATGAGAAGAAAAATTACAATTTACTGCGTAGGTTGACATTTAAATCTTATGATAGTGAAAAACTGAATAAAAAAAAAATATTTTTAAAAAAAGGAAAAAAAAATTGAATAACCACCATATTAAGAACTTTAGGAAACATCAATATATTGGAAGTTATTAGGAATTAAATTAAAATAAGCTTCAGATAAAAACAGCCAAATTCGAAAACAAAATATTGAGCTTATCATTGATCATAAAACCAAAAAGAAAAAATACTAGGAAATCCATTTTTTCATTTCTTTCACTGACAACAAAAAACACAAAATCCACTGCAGGAAAAATTGATTTTTTAATTGTAGGTAATAAAAATAAATACTATCACATTCGTAAATTGCAAAAAGAAGTTATAGTGGATGACACACATAAACTACTTAAGAAAACCCAAAGCGAAACAACACATGAGAACCTTAACATTTAAACATAAGATGTTACAAAAGAAAAAGATGTACAAAAGGATGCTGTAAACGAATATGAAGTGAGTAGACGAAAAAACCACTGTGATCTTTTATTTTTTTGCTTTTGGATGTAAGGGCGAGCAAAAATTGTAAGAAGAGAAACTAAATGGAACGATGAGGGACTTAAAAAAAGCACTTGATATTCTCATCTTTGAGAGAAGACACAAAAGAAAATTTGAAGTATTTTTGAGATGAAAAGAACTGATCAAAGACTTGTGTAATTTTTTTTTCTTTTTATTTATATACGTAATGTAATATTAGATGATGAAAAAAAAGAACTTTTTAATAGAAAAAGAAATATTTTATATTAAATATGTATTTTGGATGGGAATGTGACGGAAAAGAAAATTATTCATTACATTTGAGGGTAGAATGAAACGTAAATAACGGTGGATAGCAAAGAAATTGAATGAAAAATCACAAATGCTGAAATGACTCTTACAAAAAGAAAAAAAACTATAAAAAAAACAAGGACTAAGGATTTATATTGACGTGGCTAATGATTAATGGAGAGCTCTTGAAATATAAATGAAAAAAAAAAATAATAATAGAAACACAAGATGAAATTAATCTTTAAACATACATTTAAAAAAAAAACATGGAATTTAACTATTAAGAGGCAGAATTGAAATCAAAATTCAAATTTCCGGGTATTTTTATTTTTTTCATTTATCCGTGTGGTCTTAATTTTTTTGGGTATTTTTTTTCTTATTTTTAAAAATCCTTTTGAAAAAAAACTCCCTTTTTATCCCCTTATCCCCAGTCCCAAATACGATAAAAAGAAACACCAAATCACTTTTCAGTGATGACCATAGATTAAAAACAAAGTGAAAAAAATGAATTGAAAAAAAAACCTTCCCGTACAAATTAATTTTTGCTAACTTTGATAATTTTTTGCTTTTTAATAATTTTTTTTATAGTAGTGATTTAAGTCGTAAAACTTGTAATGATTGTAAATATTTAAGAGATAATACAAAAAAAACTGAAAAAAATATTCGAGGATAAATCGAAAGATAATTTTAACAATTATATTAAATTATAATTTTTAATCTTACAATATTTCACATTTCTTTTTCTCTTATATACAAATTTCCTATATTAGAGAGGAGCATTACAAAAAAAAAAGAAAACAGATTTTATTTCATTTAAGTCATGATAAAAAAATACAATAAAAAAAATATTTGTAAAGAATATGAAAAAAGAATAAAAAATATGAAAGCATAATGAAATAAATGCGTTTGTATTGGGATCATTGGGTTCATGTGAGTTCACAGAATACCAATGTCGGCCACTAGTCATATGGGCAATAGAGGTGAGTCGGGCTATTTAGATACTGAGAAATTCTCTTACATTAAAAACTTGTTGGATTTTAACCTACCATGTAGTCAAGGAATGTCCTAGGTTGATTTTTCTTAAATTGAATGCTTTCGACGTGGGAATTTTATTGATAAAAAAATTGGTAATTTTGTACGCTTTCTGTTCATAAGCTTTTCTTTAATTCTGGCACTTGGGGATGGTCTTCACCGATCCAATCTACTTAAGGTGAATGGAACACCTATTGGCACTGAAATCTAAATACCTCTCTTTATAAAACAGGTAGATTAATAAAAAAACCTCATAAGGTAAGTGCCCTTTAGCCGGCCGATTTCTCAATTCGACCAGTGGGATTATTTATTCAATTTTTAGATTTGCTATACTATTTTCTAACCGGCCTAATGGGCCTAATATAGGGTCCAAGGAACACCTAACGGCACTTTAAGAAATCGTATCATAACTTACTGACTTGTTAGTGCTAACAAAGGGAAATTCCCAGCAAGACCCAAGACGAAGAAGAAGATCCGAAAATTGTGCCAAGTAATACAAAAATTGTAAAAGACAGTGTAAGAATAGTGCCCCCGTTCCCTCTTATGCCCTGTTGTAATCCTGACCAAAACCCTGAACGAGTCTCAGAGAAAGATTGCAAGACTTGACCACTGATGAAGGCTTGGAGACCGAGCCGAAAGTTTTGGAGATAGTTGATGTGTTTCCCTAAGTGATTAACTCTTCCCGACGACTTCCGGTTTTCCCTATTGTTGATCACATCAAATAATTTTCAATATGTTAAAAAAATCGCCAATAGATGTTCCCTGTCGAGCATGTGTTCCTTCGACCCTAATCACAGCGAGCAGACTAGGCTTTTCTACACGGTCATTGCTTTTTTACACGTGCAAAAGATATTCAAAAATTGCGGCACCAAACCATTTTTTGCACTAATTTGATGTTTTTTCCATTCTCTGAGACAATTATTCTTTAAAAAGAAAATGATTTATTAGTAAAATTTGTCAAATCTAAACACCTCGAATCAAGAGCAAAAAGCAAGACCGGTCTTTGCTCTTTGCTCTTTTCTCAAGGTACTTATAAACGGACAATTTTACTAATACATCATTTTCTTTTTAAAGAATATTATCTCATAAGGCGTAAAAAATATCAAATTAGTTCAAAAATTGGTTTGGTGCCGCAATTTTTTGAATATGTTTTCCACGTGTAAAAAAGAAATGAAGGTTTAAAAAAGCAATGACCATGTAGAAAAGCCCAGTCTGTTCAGTGTGAATAAGGTCTATTGATGCAAATTAGTGAAATTTTTATAGAAATTGACTATAACGTAAAAAAATGATTAAATTAGTTCACCGACCGGGTTGAGAACTTGCCCGTTTTGAGGGTACATTACCTTATTTCTTGCATTTTCTTAGATACATTAAATACTTTTATAATTCTTTTTCATAATTTTGAGGAAACTAACAATAAATACTCTATGCCGAACAGGTGTTCTTTCGATCATACGTTCAATAGGTGAAGAGGATGAAGACCATCCTTGAGGGTTACAATTAAAGAAAAGCTTAAGAACAGCAGGAAGGCAAAGTTACCTGAATCTACAGTATTTTCGAATTTATTATGATCCGAGCGTTTAATCTCGCTCTGGAACCCGAATGACTTTACAGGTTCTAATAGGCAAGACGCTAGAAGGCCTACATCTAAATGTAACAGATTAAAATGAAATGGACTTAAGAAAAACTGAAGTCCGCAATTTTTCTATTTTAATTGTTTATTTTTTTCTTTGATTTCCCGCGAAACGGATATACCAATCGTTCCAAATTTAGTACAGCTTGAAAAGTTTTGAAAATTAGAAAAGTTTTAAATGTCAGAGATTCATAGAAAAAATATCATATGACAAATTTTCTTAGTAAATTCGGCAAAAGAATGACATTAGAGCCCAGTGAGCATCTAATGATCTTTAGAAAGAGCTCTATGACGGTCTTGCCTATTGCGCCACTGAGGTCCCTTGCTGATTTTTTTTTAGATATTTCGATACTGTAGTATACAGCAAGCCTACCTAATAGGGGAAGGCTTTCAGGCTTCGCATACACTCTGCCTTTGAACACTTCATATCTTTCCCATATTTCTTTAATGTATCTGACTTATTTTTTCAGGAAATGTGTGACTTAATACTAGCCATTAAAATTTATTGCAATAGGTCAGATGTCAGATTAATTAAGGGAATATTGGTAAAATGTCTGGAAGCCAGAGTATGTGAGTAGTCTGAAGATGTTCCCCTAAATTGATTTTTTTTACTGGCCAGACCGCTAATATACGGACCAAAAATGTTTATTGCATTGAAAATTCCATATTTTGATTTAACGACTATACGCTTCAAATTTTGACTGGAACTAAAATTTTTAGTATTCGACTGTTTAGAAAATTTATTAATTAAATTTATTATTTTAAATAAAAGATCTTTATCAGAGAATACAAATTAATTTTTAAGGGGAGATTTAAAGCTTTGTTTATCCCAGAATCAAGAAAGTCAAATTATGTAGATGATGAGACGATTTGTTAGCTATACTAGCATTTAACAATTGTGGAAGTCTTCCTTTCCATATTATCCTTTATAGAGACACATTAATTTGATGTAATTTGACATCTTTCCTTGAGAGACGTGCCCTTCTCTTTTAAATGAGATTTACACCGTCTGGTTGAAGAGGTACCCTGGGAACCTAACTTTCCTCTTGACAAAAGGGTGGTTCACCTAGTACATCGATATTTCGAGCCTAGAGGACGAAATACGACTAAAGTCAGAAGTATTACATTAGATTATTAATTCTCTTTCCCGTGAGACCCGTAGCTTTCTATGGGGAATTCAGAAGCGCTTAGTCTGGTCTTAGATAATTTATTTCTCTTTCATTTTTGTCCTATTTTCTCTAACCTTTATCTTAATTACTTTGTTTTATATTCAACACTTATCATATACTTCGCAATCTATCTCTTATCTATTTATTCTTACCACGTATTGAGGGTTGAACTTCATTTGTTGCCGCTATTAATTTCCGCCAAAAATTAAATAAATTTTTATCACTTATTGGATAAATTAATTTTTTATATTGTTACTTTAGGTATATTTTTAATTATTGTTTATCAATTGCAATGTATTTTTTTAAAATTTATTTACAAGGTTATTATTTTACTAAAATGATACTATAATAAAATTTACAATTTTCAATTCATTCTTTATGTAATCCTTTTTAGTGGTAGTACTTCGTTGTGGAGGGTGCCTTTAAGGCTTGAGCACTGTGTATCCCCATAGAAAGTCTCTGCTCTGGTGAACAACTTAAATATTAATTGAAATTCGTCCATTTTGTAATGTAATGAAATGATAAAAGAGAAATTCTTGTCTGAATAGCCCGACCTGTCCCTAATTCGCGTGTAAATGATTCCATCTGCGGTTGCTAACTGTGGTCGTTGTCACTGCAATGACGATTGAGGGGGAGATGAGGCAGCCCAACACGATACGATTGTATAGTTTGTGTAGTACAGACGCCAATATTTGGCTTTCTCATGCAAATTATCATGTTTCTTTGGAGATACGGCGCGTTTTTGGGGTCACTCGCTATCGCACTTGAGTGCATTGGTTGATCTTTCGCGATCTTTTTGCAAAAAATATCTTTCTTCTTCTCACTTGTAGTGTGATCTTCGTGGAGGAGAATGTCATGGGAAGACCCAAGCGAAGACCCAGGAGAGCCACCACGGCGGTGATCCTCACGATCATCTCTAAATCTGACGGGACGATCGTAAATCTAGATCGTGATCGGCTGGTGTATCGTGCTGAAGGGAATGCCAATCTTGTGCTGGCCATTCCAGATCTCAGTCAAGTGCTGCGGCTCAGGAAATCATCCCTAAACACAGATCTCCAGTCCACCTCAATTGATCACGTGATCATGGTGACGGAGTATGGCAGGATCGTTTCGTCCCTCTTTCCCAAAGTCTTCACTATCGAATCGAAGTTGGTGCTCTTAAAGGTTCCCAATTACGATACGCTCAATAAGTGGTTGAATCAATTCAGACCATCTGTGAGGTGTGACAAAGAGATCAGATGCCGAGCAGGGATTCTTTATCCTGATCTTGCGATGCTTCGACATGATCTACTTCCTCAAAGCACACAGGTTGATTAACATTACTTCTTTTTTAATATATTAAGAACTTTAGGACAGAGCAGTTACAAAAAAGGGCAAGTTTGAATATTTGGTGACCTTATAAACGAATTAAATTATTATTAATCTTATATAATTACCGCTCATATCTATGATCCTTTGCAAAGATCATGTCGATCTCTGATCTTTTGCGAAGATCGCGCCAATATGCGATCCTTTACGAATATAATTTTTTTTGCAAAAATCATCTTTTTGCTATTTTTTTCTGTAAAGTACGTGTCTGCGATCCTTTGCAAAGATCGTACTGATCTGCTATCTTTTGCTAAGATCATTCCATTTCGATCTTTTACAATGATCTATTCTATGTGGCGCCGATCTACGATCTTTTGCAAAAATAATCCCTTGGCTTCTTTTGTGATTTTTGCAAAGATCTTTCGTATATATGATCCTTTGCAAAGATCGTACCGATCTGAGATCCATTGTAAATATCATTCTTTTGCGATATTTCATAAAGATCATGTCTGTCTGGGATCTTTTCCAAAGATCATTCTTTTGCAATCTTTTGTAGAGATCATTTTTATCTGTGATTTTTTGGAAACATCGTTTCTATGTAGGATATAATATCGTTCCTATCTATGACATTTTGTTCTTATCATTCCTATCTGCAATTTTTTACAATGAGTAATTTGTTTCTATGATCCTTTGCAAAAATCGTACCGATCTGCGATCTTTTGCAAATATCATTTCTTTGAGATATTTTACAATACAAAGATCATTTTTATCTGCGATCTTTTGTAGAGATCGTTATTATCTGCGATCTTTTTCAAAGATACTTTCTATAAACGATATTTTATCGTTCCTACATTATCTACGATCTTTTGTACTGATCATTCTTATCAGCGATTTTTTGTAAAGCACAGTTTTTTGCAATCTTGTAAAGATTATCTCCATCTGTTATTTTTTTTTTCAAATATCGATCCTATTTGCGGACTTTTGTTCCTATCCGCGAAGATCAATCATTAGCGATCTTACGCAAAATTGTTTGTATCCACGATTCCTATCTGTAATGGTTTGTTAGAATCGGGCTGATCTGGGATTTTTTTTGCATTTTTGCAATGGTTATTCCGAAATGGCTACCCTTTATAAAGATCATCGCTGAATAGCGTGTTTCTAAAATATGAAATGGCTGTTAATTTATCGATTTGTTACGCATAATTTGGTGCAAAGGATCCCAACTTTTACCGAATTTCGCATTTGCCTAGTTATTTTAATATTCTCTGTAGTCTAAATAATGTCAGCAATTACGGCAATTTTCTGAATTTTTGATATTCAGAGATTATCGGAGAAAGTAGAAAATTCTTATACTTTATTTAAAAATACGAGAATCATTCAAAATTTAGAGTTTGGAAGTAATCATAAATTTAGCTCGAGAATGTTACTTCGGACAACTTATTTTTGTTTTCTATGTTCTTAATGGATTTGACTCATAGCTCTTTTTAGAAAAAGAGCTATGAGTCAAATCCAAGAACAAATTTCCTATAGGAAATTTAATTCATTGGATTAACTTATTAAAATATTATTTATAATCGGTCAAATTCAATAAAAACATATTGAGACAAAAATTGGTTGTTCGAAGCTTGAGTCGTCCGAAGGTAGCGCGCTTTACCCTATACACCAAATAATCAAAATAACCTAAAATTTGTAGCTTTTGTGTGTAACATTCAATCTACCTGTATTTCTGAATTTTGTGCAGCTTCAATCTTTTGTTGAACTCACAGGTAATAGGGGAAACGTATTGTGTGGAGATCAAACCAAAACAGGGTTGGATCTTCCCAGAATCAACATTGATGGCTCTCTATCCCGAAAGTGATGGGAAATTATGTCGATTCTGTGCCATGCAGTATCTGAAAGTGAGTACTATATGGAGCTAAGGAAAAAAAAGACAATGCAAGATCACTTTTAATGATTTCACGCAAAAATTCTGTTTAATTGCAGCTCGTTAAAAAAACGATAAAACGTGTCAGTAATTACTGTCCAATTGACTTATTCTCTGGGTAATTGAGATCGATCTTATTTTCCCATCCAATCACGTGTCCCTCGCCGTGCTTCTAACTTTTGCTTCATGCTTTGCAGTGATCGGAATCGTATGCTAAAAGCTCTCAATGGACTTGTGGAAACTCCACAAAATAACTTTCGTATGTGGCGATCTGGACAATTGATCTATGGTGATGGAATTGATCAGGGCTTTAAGGATGCTCTCCAAGATACAATGCATCAGGATGATGTCTCAAAGTGAGCTTACCATATCGCATTTCTTTTTTTTTTAAAGCGTGCTTACACTCGCAGAAATCTATAATTGAGGTCGTTACTTGTCTCAATGATAGCATTTATGGTGACTGATCATGCAGAGAGAACTTTGGGCTCACAAAAAAAAAGAAAACCTTGTGTATGTTCCACAGACAAAGAACTATAAACAAGCGCCACAGTTGCACTTTCTTTGTTTAAACTTTATCATTTTCTAGCTTGGAGATTTCACACCTCGTGATATGAAATTTAACTCACAAATTATATCTTACCTCAAACTCTCTGTCTCTGAAATTGTGCTGAAAATTTTGTGCAAATCGCGCAGAAAGACGAAACTATTATTGTTGCAAAGCAGGAAGAATAGCAAAAGTGCAGAATAATGCTTTTGTGTGAAATTTCATTCTTAAGAAAGCTTATTGAAAATTTTGCAATTAAATTATTCTTCAGCAATTTCTTTTTATTGATTTTAAAAGTTCTTTGGAAACGCTGCAAAAATTCTAGAATTATTGTTTTTTTTTAATCTAATAATATTTATAGGAGCATATTACATATTTTACAGCTACAGCATGCCCCATTCGTACTGCAAACTCTGAAGTGTAAAGCAAAAAAAATAGTAGGTGAGATTGTTAAGAATCTCACCTAATAATACTACTATTTACGTAGTTCTGCAAAGAATATTATCTAAATTAAATTATGCAAGTTATGCACTCGATTTTCTTTTTTCAAAACGTACTCTAAGATTATGTTTTTTGTGAAGGAGCGTGGCCTAATATTTATATAAGGATCTATTTTATTCGCCTGTATATTGCCAGAAATTTGAGAAAGAT